>NC_081409.1:326445154-326700154 GCF_030272615.1 Cryptomeria japonica
GGTGAAACTACATGAAATGCAAATGTTTTTGGCGTGTCATTATACTTAGTCATGTGATAGCAGGCTACATGGACTCGAGAAGGACGATGGAAGTCATTCAAGAAAGGGGGATGAAAGACAAAAGATATGAAAGTGAAAGAGCTTCTTGTGCGTTATCATCATTGAGCTTTATTATGGCAAGTAGGTTATGACAATCGAGGCATATGTTCGACCCAGAAAGTCATTGTACCTGTTTGCATGGAGATAAGACAGTCACAAACAAGGAATGCCCTAGTTCATACTAGACTCACAGTGTCCTCATATCCTTGGACAAGTCATAGCATTACTAAGAGACAATCCACAGACAACAAATACAAATAGGTGATGATACCCCATCCTCGCCTTTCTAGTCAAAGACATCCTGGAGATAGAATCTCTAGTCAGAGACATCCCGGAAAAGCTAAAAGACATGTCACCAAAAAAGATGAAATCAAAAGAAAACCAAGACTCAACACCAACATCCACTGTAGCCCTCAAGTTTAGTGTCTCTTGTCACTTGTATAAGTCTTATTTGATTGTGGTCACAATGTTTACTTTCACAAAATGGATAGATAGCATTGAACCATAATGTTGTCTAAGTCTGTTGAAAGATTTGATTTGTTGAAGCCCATTGTTGCTGCTATGTCTCATCTGAAACTGACTGAATCCATGAAACTGATACTTTATTGTGGAGAAGATGAAACTTTATTGTG
Source organism: Cryptomeria japonica (assembly GCF_030272615.1). Classification (NCBI taxonomy): domain Eukaryota; kingdom Viridiplantae; phylum Streptophyta; class Pinopsida; order Cupressales; family Cupressaceae; genus Cryptomeria; species Cryptomeria japonica. Next base: position 326,445,886 of record NC_081409.1, read on the forward strand.
GATCTATGATGCAAATGTTGCTTTATTGCGGATTATGCGCGGATAGACTGAAGGAAGCTGGAAGAAACTATACTCCTCGAAACATGTGATGTTCTCAGTTCCACACCCATCGCTAGACATAGGATTTGCCTTAGTCACAGATAGGATCTGATTTATTATGGATGGAAAGGGAGGTGAAAAGGGAGGTTTATTATGAATGGCTAACCAATCTTGGGTAGATCAATAACAAGCCATGATGGGAATGGGTAAGTTTATTATGGATGAATTGGTCGTGAGTGTGTGCAAAGTGAAATGATGAAAGAGAATCCTGAAGGAGGGAGGAGCAATGTCTCTACACATGGCACTGGTGACCCAGTTTCACCATGGTACTTGCCCAGGGCGCCACCGAAGTGGTTTTCACCATTGGACGAAATTATTTCTCTTTACTTTTTTCAATGTTTTTTGTGTCACAAAGCACCTGTTTGCCAGGTTTTCACCAAGTAACGATTTTTTTTTGTTTTATAATTTTTTTTGCATTTTTGAATTTTTTGATTTTTTTTTGTATTTTTGAAATTTTTTATTTTTTTGTATTTTTGAAATTTTTGATTTTTTTGTATTTTTTGAATTAGGATATTCCAAAGAGCTATGTGTAGAACCTGCGAAGGTGCATGTTGTTGATAGGATCCTCCAAAGGTTCACCTTCTGTAGTTGAGAGCTAATATGCCCCAGATCCATATGCTGTTGTAATGATGTAAGGACCAAGCCAATTTGGTTTGAACTTGCCCTTCTTCTCTGTGTCTTATTGATTTTTGGGGTTTTCTCTGAGAACCAAGTCCCCTACCTCAAATGTGCGAGGCTTGACTTTGTGATTGTAGCTATGTTGTTCCTTGACTGAATGATGTGTAGCTCGAGTGACTATCTTCCTTGATAAAGGAACTAAGATAGAATTACTAGCGTGTGGACTACGTAGGCCTATATGCGTGTCACCTGCAGAACTTTGGGCATCCCTAATAACAAAGTCCTTCAAGGAAGCTCCATTAAAGGTCCACGATGTATCACCAAAAGGGAATGGATGTGTGGAACAAGTGGATGAGTGATGAAGGCTTATGATTGTGAAAAGAAGTGAAAGTAGGATAGCATGATGGAGACTTAGGATCAACAAGTATGCATTTTAACTTGAAATTTTAGAACTTTTGCCCCCATTTATTTTGATATTAGGGGAGATCATCTCTTTCTCTTTTTTCTTCATATGATTTTTATCCTTGACTTTGATTTTTGCAAAGTCCAATAGCTTTTGATTTTGATTTGGACTAAAGGACTTTTCTTTAGTTTTGACTTTTAGGTTTTTCTTTTCAAAGCTTGATTTATGATCCCCAATGAGTAAGGGCTTTTGTGATTCTTGTTGATCCAAGTCTAGAAGTGGAGTGGAAATAGAATGAGTGGATGGAATGGTAAAGCTATGTGAGTTCTCAAGAGGGCTGGCGATATGCTCAATAGATTTTTTGTTGGAACCACTCTTAGGACTATTGATATCAAGAGCTGCTTGCACCACTAGAGGAGATTTGCATTCAGACTTAGTAGCCACAACACTAAGTGGTTCACACCCAATTCCTTGGTCTTGCATATTGCTTGTATATTGTTCCTGTTGATTGAATACCTTAGGAGATAGTGGGAGTTGATCAACATGAAAAATATACTCACCACATCCCAGGTCTTTAACCTTGAACTTTTCTTTGATTTCTGCTTGTTTTGATGTAGAAGCTTTGAAGGATTCTAGATCCACATATGTTGATGAAGGAATAGCTTCTTGATTGACTAGGATTGTTATTTCTGATCTAGGTCGCAGATTGTTGCAATATATGAATGGATTTGGGTCAGCTTTGACGATCACTTCAACTCCATTGTGTGGAAACTTGATACATTGATGACATGTAGATGGGACTGCGCTCATTTCATGAATCCATGGACATCCCAAGAGTATGTTTTATGTGAGATCCTGGTCTAGGACTTGACAAACCACATCCTTTGTAACTGGTCCAACCCTGAGAGGCAAGGTGACTGTGCCTTTGGATGAATGCTCTTCATCATCATATGCCTTGATGGTAATTTTGTTTGTAGAATTCACAGCTTTATCTGAATATCCGAATTGTTTAATAGTGCTCAATGTACAAATGTTTAGACCTGCTCCTCCATCTATCAGGACTCGTTTTATTCGATGTTTGTGTATGAAGGCTTCAATGTGTAATGGTGTATTATGTGGCTGACTTATGGAGGCGTCATCGGCTTCTGTGAATGTAAGAGAGTGTGGAATGGAGAGGTATCCCACCATGGCTTGAAACTAGTCCACATTCAGATCAGTAGGAATGACAGTTTCTCTCAAGATTTTGTCAAGAATGGCTTTATGTGCGGGAGATATGCGTAAGAGCTCAAGGATGGAGATGAGCACAGGTGTCTTCCCTAACTGTTCTACAAGGTCATACTCAGGTTTGGTTGATGAGGAAGCAGTATTTTTAGTTGGAGCACCTTGCAAAGTGAATTTACCTCGGCGGGTTGTAACATGACATTCAGAGGTAGGTTCAGAAGAAGATCCACCGCCTTTCAAAATGATCTTGGGTCTCTGGGTAGAATTCTTAGGGGTTTTGTCCTTGATGATAATGGTAGAGACATAATTGTCCATTGATATGTGATTGATAGTTGAATCATAGTTATAAGATGCTCTGGTATAGTTGGTTTGGTCATCTGTGACTTTAGCTTTTCCTTTGTCATGTTTCGGGAATGGTTCCTTAAACATCTCATGTTCTTGATTGGATGATTGTCCTTCAATCTCAATGTCACCTCTATCAATGAGATCTTGTATGATGTTCTTCAGTCGATGGCAATTTCCTGTCTTATGACCCTTGCTCTTATGAAATTCACAATATTCATCATCATTCCACCAATTTGGTTTAACCTTTGGTTCATATGGAGGAAAATCTGGAATAGTGATTACCTTGTTTGCCACTAGCTTTTTGAAAACTGACTCAAGTGGTTCTCCCAATGGAGTGTACTTCCTTCGTGATTTAGAAGTTGTTTGAGTATTCACCTGATTTGATCCGGGAAAAATGAATTTGGGTCACACTGTATTGGCATCAACAACACCATCATTGACTGTGTTCTTGTTTTTATTCCAAAATCTTGGCTTGTCTTTTCCTTTAAAGTCATCTTTGTTTTCCTTGAATATCTTAATGACTCCTTGTTCAATTAGGACCTTTTCTATCGCTAAGCCTTTTTCAATGACGTCCTTGAAGGTGGACAAACAAGCTTTCCTTAAGTCATAACCAATCTCTTTGTTAACATTTTGGGTGAACATTTCTACCATTTGTTTTTGTGGAATTTTACAAGAGCATCTGCTGGCTAGATTCCTCCATCTTTGTAAAAATGATGCAAAAGACTCTCCCTCTTTTTGCTTGGTGTTGCACAAAGTAGTGACTGATATGTCTATCTCTATATTGTAGGAGAAATGTTGAATAAATGCCTCTGCTAAGTCACCCCATGACTTAATTCCAAGTGGAAGTTGGGAGAACCATTCCATAGCTTGATCGCCTAGGCTCTGTGGGAATAATCTCATCAAATATGTCTCTTCTGCTGCTATCTCAATGCAAGCTATGAAAAACTATCTTATATGTGCCTTAGGATCCCCTTTTCCTCTATACTTATCAAACTTAGGTGTCACAAAGTGTGTAGGAAAAGGAGGCATTGGAATGCTCTTGTCAAATGGATAAGGACATATGTCTCTCATTGTGTATGTTGGCTTTGGTGCATTTATGTCCTCAATTTTCTTTTGTAAGTCCCTGATTTGTTGCTCCAAATTGCTCTTAGGTGGAGATCGACTTTTTGGACCATACCCTATGCTTGAGGCATCAATTGGAGGAGGAGCATGTTGCATATATGGATGATATTGATCATACACATGATCATATGGAGGAGGTCTATAGTGATGCTGCATATATGGACCACTTGGTATAGATTCATGTTGAGGAACGAAATATCTATTTTGTCCATGTATACCATACTCTATAGGCATGTCATGTTCTAATGTGTTGCCCCCAAATTTGACGCGGGGTTTCCTTGTGTCCAAATTTTGAGCATGCCTTTGAATATCCAATTACTTTGGTGGTTGATCCTTAGCATTGATATGTGATTGAGCATATTTCTCTGCATAAGACTTCCATAATGGTCTGCAAAGGTGAGTATCATATGCTTGACCATGTGTATGTGGGACCTCTGGTTTTTGAAACAAAGATGATGGTGATTTAGGCACAAGATGTGGTCTTCTATTGCCTCCACTATTAGGCCTCCTTTGATCCATGTTGGAGTGAGGTTGTTGCAAAGGTCGATTTTCCATTATTCGAGACATGTCAAAATCATGAGGTATCTTGGCTCCACTTTGTGCCATCATTTGTAAGAAGTATTGTCTATCCCTCCTCATTATTTCCTCAACCAATCGATTGAAACGGGGATCCAAAATGGATTCTTCCACATCTACTGAATGTACTGAAAAGTTGTCCATATCATCATTGTGTGTATCATTGTTGTTTGTACTGTCCATGTTCTCAACATTTGCAATGTTTCTATAGGCATCCATGTCAGGTAATGTAGTATGATCAGAATTGAAAAAGATATCATTGTCATACTCATAAGAACTCATGTTTGCGGACTCTTGAGCCTCTTTAGTTTCTCTCCTAGATTTTTGGGAACGGGTTTCAACCATGAACTAGGTATTGATCGAGATGTGTGAGACTAGATGAAAATGAAAAAAGTATGGAAGACCAAGAGTTGGATGGAATGTAAATGAATTTGAGGTGTACTTGCAATGTCCAAAGTGTAAGACCAAGTATGTATGTAGTAGAGTAGGTGTGACTTCCAAAAAGATGATAGTTTCTCTTGATGAGGTAAGTTGACCTTGACTCTAAGTAAGACCAAATGAGACCCAAAGGTGATAGACCTTGATGAGGGACCACTTAGCAAAATGTTGTTGTATGTAGTGTGTTGACAAAGTATGATGAGGACAAGCAAGTGACCTTTTGACTCAAGTTTAGACAAATGTAAATTTAATGCAAGATGTAAAGCAATGATGGACTTTGTGAGACCCAAAGACAAGTTGAATGCTAGATGAAAACCTAGAGAAACAACCTAGGAAGCTCAAGAATTCTGAAACTAATTGCTCTTGTTTGTTGGACTGTAAAATTTTTCCAATTTGTGAAGTTGTTGGTTGTGACCAAATCTAAATGTTTGGCTGTTTTTCGTGACAAGAGGACACAATGTTGATGAGGACTCAATGTTTGCAAGTGTTTAGACTCAAAATGACTCCAAGAAAAGTGTGTTGTTTGATGTAAAAAATGTTTTGCATACACTTGAAGACACAAAAGACACAATGTTTTGTTGTTTGGTCTTGAATGTTTTGAATGTTTAAAATAAGTCAAGCACAATTTTTATGGCTGGCCAAGACAATAGTTGTTGATCCCACATGAGGTTTTACCCTTGAGGCTACGCTATTCAGAGCAGATACTTAGATGCTTGACCTCACTGGCTCCACCCTTGGCACTCACTTCTAGGGTCAGCCAAGCATCAGTCCCCACAAAAACTCCTCGTGGTGAACTTTGTATCTCTACTAAGAACCGTATGTGTGTGGGCCGCTACCAGAGGTCCGACCTCCTGCCTCAACAACTAGAAGGATTTTGGCTTCTAAAACAAAAAGGTGCTAGTAAGGGCATCCGCTCATGTGGCCATACATGTGGCACTTTCAGCTCTGTAAATACAGAAGGCTCCCAGTCGGTAGGGGTTACGCCCTACAACTAATCAAATAAATTTGATCAAACGGGTTTATGGGGAGACATAGTGTCGGTATGAACTAATCAGCACACGTTATCCATAGTTTTCACCATGAATACAGTTGTTTATAGTGGTTCAGAAGAGGTGGGTTTTCCTCACTACCACTTGGGTCATTCTCTTCTCACTAGTAGTCCTAATGACCACACAGAAAGATAGGCCCTCTAAAGATTAAACAAAAAGAGCCTATTGCTCAAGACACAAAAGACAATGATTCAATTTTAGTGCACCAATTGAAGTGTTTGCTAGTCTATGAAAACAAGGCACAGAATAAAAATCCAAAAACCCTTGCCAAGGACCTGCAACAAAGATTTATTAGTAGTTTGGATTGTTTCAAATGATCACCCCTTCCTGCAAGCACACAAGTTAGGTAAATTTTAGATCCAAAAGACTTTGTGAAATAGGGGCCTTCAACAATGCGTTTTGTTGACCAATTCAAAGATCTGATTCATCATAAAAAAAAGACCACCTGTAAAATTTCAAGAGATTTCCAAAAATGTAAGAAAATCCAAAAAATTTGCTAATTTGATCCAAAAATTAATTTTTTATGAAAAATCATAAAAAATTCATATAAAATGCAAAATCAATCTAAAAAATCTGAAATTTTTATTGGAGAGTCCTGATGGTCTTCCAAACCTACATAAAAAAATTTCTGCAACAAATCCAAGCAGTTTGTGAGATACGAGTAAAATAATGCAAAACCCTAATTTTCAAAGATTTGATTTTTGAGGAATGATTTTGCATCAAATTTAAAATCACAAAAAATAGATCCTGTGTATAATTCTGAGAGATTTCCAAAAATGTAAGAAAATCCAAAAAATTTGCTAATTTTCTCTCAAAATTAATTTTTTATGAAAAATCATAAAAAATTCATATAAATTGACAAAATGATTCCAAAAATCTGAAAGTTTTACTAAATCCTTATAATACGTTTCCTGACCTTTACAAAAAATTTGATATCAAAAATCGAAGCCGTTTGTGAGATCTGATCAAAATAAAAATAAAAACCTTAATTTTTAAAAATTCAATTTTTAGGGAAATATTTTGCATCAAAATTAAAATCACAAAGAACAGATCCTATGTATAATTATGAGAGATTTCCAAAAATATAAGAAAATCCAAAAAATTCTCTCATTTGCTCTCAAAATTAATTTTTTATGAAAAATCATAAAAAATTCATAGAAAATGAAAATGTGCTCCAAAAATTCTGAATTTTGTATTGAGAGCTTCTGATTCTTTCTTCAACCCGCAAAAAAAATTTGGTACAAAATTGCCTAGCCGTTTGTGAGATATGATCAAATCTCTCCAAGATCTTGATTTTGTGTCCAAAACCCTAGCTGCACAAGGTTATTCTCCAAATTGTTTTACAAAACAACAATATAGGGTTAGAAAAATCTGTAAAAAACACATATCTAACAAAAATACATGTCCCATAGGGTGTTCCAAAATGTATATGGTGAAAATGGATAATAACAATGTTGAAAGACTAAATAGATTCAACCACAAAACCCTAGCCTTACAACAACAAAAATCCATCATAACATATGAAGATTACCTAAGACAATGCAAATCAAATGAAATCACAAAGATTATACTATCACATGTCCAATAGGGTTTGGATCTCCATTCTTCCTATCTCCATTGATATTGCTTGATATATTTTCTCTCAGATTTTATGTGCACAAGAGCTCAACAAAGAATGGAATGTGGTTGCAAGTAGGATCGCCTATGTTCAAAAGCGTAGTGTAGTCAAGTAGTCAACAGGGGGTGCATAGATTGATTGATTAGGGTTGATAATGAAGGAAGCATCTTCTTATATAGAAGACACTATAAGAAATGGAGGGATAAGATTGAGAGGTGTAAAAGATAAATGGTCGGTTATGATTAGAGGGTAGGTATAGAAAATAATAAAATAATGAAAGGGGTAGGTAGTGTATGAATTAAGAGATGAATGACATGTGTCATGGGTAGAAAAGGTTAATGAATTAATTAAATAAATAAAGATTTATTTAATTAATAGAAGGAGTGAGATCAATTAAATAAATAAGATATTTATTTAATTTAGGAAAAGGATAATTTAAATAAATAAATATATTTATTTAAATGAGAAATAAGGCTAGAAGAGGATAAATGAATTAATTAAATAAATAAAGATTTATTTAATTAATAGAAGAATTAAGCTTAGATAATTAAATAAATATTTATTTAATTAGACTGGACAATTTTGGGTGTCTACAAGGATTAATTGAAATAATTGAGAAATCAGATTCAGTTAACCTTGAGATAGATTTCAATTATAGTTTAAATTGAAATGCATTTTGATTATAAGTTCAATTTGCATTGGTGATAGAATTAATTCATTCCATGCACTTGTGATAAAAATAGGTAATTACATGTGATTATTTGATTTATTCAAGAAAAAAGTCCTTTCAATGCAACTGAACTTCTTTTTCTCAAAAACTTTGAGTTCCAATTTTAGAGAATGAAATAATATCTCAAGTTGATTTCTCTTAATTCAATTCTTTTATTTTATTTTCAATTTAACTCTTTCTTTGTGTATTGATTCCTCTTTTGTACTAAATTAATTCATTTTTTATGATTAAATGGAAAATTTATTAATTAATTAAATATGCTAAGATATTTAATAAATTAAATAGGATAATTGATCAAAATGATTTTCTTGGAATGATTTAATTAATTAAATAAATATTTAATTAATATTGAGTAATTGATTTGCCATGTAATATTTGATGATTGAAGAATTAATAATGTGCTCAAGATTGATTTAATTGCCTTTGGTTAGGACCTTGGTGATTTTGTCGATATTAGGGGCCCATGGTTTAGATGACCAATTTTAGGGTATTAAAATTAGTTCCATCAAATCTTAGACTCTCATTCTTGAAAACAACAGTTGTCATCCCATATCTCTTCAAGTGGTCAAGCTCCTTCCAAAGGATCTAGCTCTAATACCAATTGTTGGCAAAAACAATGCAGGAAAATTGAGAGGGGGGGATGAATCAGTTTTCACCAAACTTAATCAAATTAACCTCTACTTCAAATCTGATCAAGAATAGCAATAGCAAAGATAAACACCACATCAACAGTACACATAGATTTTTGATGTGGAAAACCCAATTAAGGGAAAAACCATAGTGGGAACCTACCCACAATATGATGATACTCTATAGTAGTATATGTAAATATTACAATGGGAAATGCACATGCATTCAGATACACTACTTGGAGCTCACTGCTCAAAAAAACAAACGGCTAAAACCCTGGGAAGGCTAACTATCTTACAAAGATCAGACAATAATCTAGATTACATGAACTGAAAGAACAACATCTCCAAATGCCTGATCACAGTTCCAGTTAAGCACACTGTTTGCACAACAACACTTCTCTGCTCATGTCCACTACCAAAAGATCATTTTTCTTGTTCGCACATATAGTACTCTTATAGATCATAGACACAACTATAGACATGCATCTTACATGATTACAATGCGTATTTATACAAATCATCAACCTTAACCTCAAGGTCAGCTCAGCACAAGACCTAATTACAAAATTACATCACATGATGCATGAATCCATATGTGGACCAATACAATGTTGGCAAGGACATAGCATGGACCCAAATCAAATCATTGAACACACAACACCACCAAATATCTCATCAAGATCATCTGCAACACGTAATAACCATTGGGTTAGCCAGAAAGTTGTGTAACATGGAAATACCACTGGACCAATAAAATCAATAATGTGCATCATGATCAACGCAAACCACCAAAACACATAGAAAACAATCAAAGAACGTAAAAAATCAACGTGAATAGATCCACAACAACTCAGATAACAAGAATCTTTATTATTTCATCACCAGAGCTCAAGAACACCAACAACAAACTAAAAGATACACTTGTGAAGTTCCAAATCATGAACTATCCAAATTGAGGACACACATGAACGTCCCAAACACTCTCCAAAATCCGCACAACATAAAGAATCAATTCCGAAGCAATACAATCTAGAAATCACAACTCTGCAATACAAAACCAATAGAAAAACCAATCATCACACTAGATCACATAACTTGATCAAATTACCTTCCATAACACTTAAACTCATATTGAATCAACTAGAGATAAGTATCTCAGAACCCATTAATCCGCATCAGCACATTTGCAACCAAACCAACTCTCTGCAACACACGAATATGTTGACATCAATGACAACAACACATTCCAACAACTCTAATATCCAACATCAAACATGTATCAGATGGATGTATGGATTGGAGAGGAATGATTATGGAGGATAAATCTCTCCATATTCTAATTTTTAGATGGACATATGTTCTAAGTTATTTGTGCCCATGTTCAAGGATAATGTAGCTACAAGATGTTGTAGAGGAATGTGTTGCATTCCTCAACTTGCTAGTACTAAAAAGATGTTGTGGATCATTAATTTATGTTTCCTGACACTTTATATTTCTTTTGTGATGGTCTCTAAGTCTTTTTTTTTTTTTGGATTAAAATTTTGGGTAAAATGGATTGGTATGAGTAAATCGTTTTAACTTGAGAAGCTGACATGTGTTTTCGATGAGAAGTCGCATGTGGTCAGTGTAGAACCTTTTTGGAGATATTTGGAAGGTGTTTCTACATGGTGTAAATTGTCATATGTTTATTTTTCCTTTTGATTTGTTTTATAGATCATTTTAGAGTTGAAAGTGCATATACAAGCTACATCTTTTATAAGATGACCTAATAGAAGATACTGAAGATCCAATTGGTATATAAAGAAACAAATATTTGAGTAAATTATGTATGATGTGAGTCTAAGATTATGTATGACATGCAAAAAAAAATGTGCAGTAATACAAAGGTTTAGATTGGTACAGTGCAGCAATGAAGGCTAGTTGAGATTAGTATTAAACCATGAACTATTATTTGCATTTAGTAGATGTTATTCTTTTTTAGTTCAATCTATTAAATTTATTGTATTTGGACAAATGTTTTGTATCTTGCCCTAAAGAAGTGATATTCAATTGTACAAGTCTTTTGTATCTTTCTCTAAGGTTGTGCGCCTTAGCTTGCAAGTTCGGAGTAGTGAGCTCCCTGGCTTGTGGCCTAAAACTTTGTAAGCATATTCATACATATATTGTGAGCATGATTATCATTGTGGTTTTTCATAGTTTGGCTTTTCCACGTAAAATCCTTGTGTTCTTGTGTGATTGTACTTTCTATTTCAATTATTTACTTTCATGTATGATATTCTAACGACAATAGAATGAATGACTTAATCTAATCAAGTTCTAGTATGCATTGATTCACCCCCCCTCTTAGCATCCGGTAGTGTTCAACACCATGTCCTTTGGTGCATTTGTTCAACTAACACTCTTTATTCTTGGATCTGGCTAATAATTGTATTGTGTTGTTGATATCAAGCACTTCACATTTGATCGACTCATTTTGTTTGGAGGCATTCATTATGATTCAAGCTCTTTAAAATTAGGACATAAATCGACAATTGTTTCAAGCCTTGAATATTGCCAAAGCCTATTTTGTTATTTTGACAAGTTCCAGGCATGAGCCGCAAGCCCATGTAGCATTGGCCTGAGCTTAATTTCTTAGCATTATGTTACATGTTGTCATTGATGTCAAATCATGTGGTCCAGTTAGGTTCAAGAATGTATATTGAGCAATAGTGGAAGTTTGGTACATATGTGATGTTGATGGTCATTTGGTGATTTCCTGGAAGATTTGGCTTTTCGTAAAATGTGTTGTTGATGTTACTTAGTGCTATTTTAGGTCTAGCTTGATCTAGAAGTCAAGGTGTTGATCTAAAAGTCAAGGATGTATAATATTGCTTCTGTTTTAGGTTTGACATTAGTAATATATGTAACGTGTTGATATGTTCGATGAGGAACATTATGATGTGGTCTACTTCTCATTCTTTCCCACCACCAGAATGTTTAGTAGTGACCTATTTTACATCTTTGTCTTGGCCAACTTGGAAGATTATGTTTTTCTGGAGACAATATATGTATGTTTATGATATGGAGGAGTTAGTGTGGCATTTTTTGTAATGGCTAATTGTGTAGAAGATATGCAAGATTGAAATAATCTAATTGTTTTTGTGAAGTGTGTTGTGGATAGATACCGGGAGTAGTTCCAGTAGTGTAGATTGTGTCTCAATGGTGGAATTTCTTTTCTATCTTTCCTTCTTTAGCAGTTAGCCTTTCTGGGTAGTGAGACCTCTTACAGTGAGCCTTTTTGGGTAGTGAGTCCTCCTGCAGTGAGCCATCCTTTGTAAAAGTCACCTTAACCGATGTCACCTTAACTGGTGTTTTCATATTGAGAATTAGTATTCTCTATTGTTTGTCCCTTCTTAGGTTTTCCACATAAATCCTGGTGTTCATTGTGTATGGTTTACTATGTGCACATGCTATGATGTTTTATTTATTTTGATTAATTCTGCTAATTGTTCTAGATCTGTAAATAAAGTTTAAAGAATATATTAAGTGTTAGTTGATTCACCCCCACCCCTCTCAGTTGCCTATATATTCAACAATTGGTATCAAAGCTTTGGTTCCTTGATATAGAGATTAACCACTTGAGGTAGATCTTGATCCGATGACACACACGTTATTGATTCCTATCTTTGAAGGATCTAATTATAGTTTTTGAAAAGTTAAGATGAGAGGTTATTTGGTTTCTTTGGGTTACAACAATTGGAAGGCGGTGGAGACTAAATATGTACAACCGGAAAATAATCTTACAACTCCGGATGAGATTCAATCCTATGAATAAAATGAAAAGGCAAGGTATGCTATCTTTAGTGCATTATCAAAAACTAAATTGACAAAAGTTATTTCCTTTAATACTGCTTATGAGGTTTGGCAAAAGCTAAAATATATCTATGAAGGAAATGAGAGAGTTAAGATGACAAAGAGGTTGACAACTAAGAAAAGGTATGAAAACTTGAAGATGAAGAAGGAGAAGATATAGTAAGCTATATTGAGAAGATTAACAGTGCAGTGAATGAAATCAGAGAACTCTAAGGCACTTTGAATGATGATGTATTTGACAAAATCTTGATGACTCTACTGGTGAGTTACAGTGATAAGATCTCAGCTATTGAAGAAACCTATGATCCGAAGAAGTTCACTAGAGAGCAACTATTTGGTACAGTGACTGCATTTGAAGTGAGAAAGTTTGGAAAGGACAAAGACAAATCAAAGACAACATTCAAAGCATTTGAAGATGGTCCATATGATGACGATAGCCTAGATGAGATGGACGAAAGCTTTGTGAGGAAATTGAAGAAAGGCATCGGCAAGTACAAAGGTATGTTACCCTTTAAATGTTTTAGATGTGGAAATATTGGTCATATAGCTACTAGATGTCCAAAAAAGGGAAAAAGACAAAAGCTTAGGGAAAAAAAGGAAAGTTCAATAAGAAAGCTTATTATGTTAAGGTTGATGTTGGCATTTCAAATGATGAATCAGATTATGAAGAAGGCGATTGTTTGTTTTTGGTAGAAAAGGATACACCTAGGTTTGACATTTCTAAGAGTGTTGCTACTGCATTTCATGCAAAAATTTCTTCTACGTGTACAAGAATATGTGTACGAGTATGAGGAAAATACTACATGAATGTTCCTTTAGGGTTAGGGTTATTCTTTGTTAGCCAAATTTGTATGTTACCCTAAAATTACATGTTAAAAGTGGTTGGAATGCATAAGACTGATGAATAATGATGAACAGTAAGTACTCAGCAGATACTGAGAGGGGGGGTGAATCAGTATAGACAAAAATTTCTCTAAACCACTTTGACTGTAAAGATTGCACAAACTAGTAAACAGTGTCACCGATCTAGAACAGGGCACTACCGGTAAAACACGGTGAGACTCTGAAACACATAAACTGGTAACACTTAGATCTTCACAAAACCTAATCTCTCCTTTCCACTTCACCCATATGCATAAACAAGTAATACATCAGAAATATAAAGACGATTGGATCAACATGCATTACCACTTAACATAAAACACTAATCATCACATGAAAAAGCATCACACATGACACACTGATTTTTCACATGGAAACCCAACTAGGAAAAACCACGATGGGGATGAATACCAACAAGTTATTTTTTGAACTCTTCTAAAGTCCACTCTGTTAGGAGCCTAGTCCAGTTAAGGACTTTACAATAGGTTCTTCTAGGAACCAATCCTGCTAGGGATCACCCAGTTAAGGGATGGCTAAATACCTAGTTAAAGGTTAGAACCCTGTTAAAGGTTACCTCACAAGAGGATTTGAAGAACTCATTGATTTGAGTCACCATGTTAAAGGATTTACACAAAGCCTATTAAAGCTACCCGGTTAAGGGATTTTCCAACTGCTAAAATGGTTAGAAGTCAATAGGTAATACACTGATCTAATAATAGCACTCAATGCCAAGGCAGATCCACTTTAGTTCCTTTGCTTCTGCAATCACACTCTGCAGGTATCAACACACTTCTCTAGTCTGGCAAGAATTAAGTATCTCTTCACTTGGATATACACATAACATTTGCCAACAACTTCACAATGCAAATCATCATCGACCTTATAGGAAACAAATAGGTCGGTAGCATAAACCCTAAACCCTAAACATTTAGGTTATCAATACAGTCGGTCCAATCCTGACTGTTCAAACACATTGCATTGAATAAAGCAGTCTTGAACAGATCTCAAGACGTTCTCCATCATTCTTTCTTTGTCACTTTTGGAAGCTGATAACTCATCACGTGCTCTCCACCGTTTACTGAAACTTCACACATTCTCGAGGTAGATAGGATCAATCTTCTTCATGCAAGATCCTCAAGGAAATCCTTCATATGCACAAGGTTGACGTGGCAACACGATCTGATCTCCATTTCAATGCTAACCCATCATCGAATGTCGTCGGTCAAATCACACAGACTTGAAATGCATCAATCGGAAACCCTGAAGCTAAGACTACCAACCGGTAGTCATACCAAATGAAACCCCGATACAAAACTTTCCATATACCGGTTCACATTCCAACATACCGCTTCACTTGAACCAACAAACTACTTCACTTTTTCACATATACCGATTCACATCATCATACCGGTTCTCTTGCCAATTTGCTTACTTCAATATACTGGTTCATACTTCAGCATATTTACATCAATGACAACATACAATATCATCATGTCATCACACTCTGCACATATGCCAACAATCTCCCCCTTTGGCATTGATGGCAATATACAAAGATATCTATCCGCTTCACATCTTCTCCTTAATACTGTAGATATCTTCTTTGCTTCACATCTTCTCCCCCTTTGATGAAAATGCCAAAGTGGAGGCACACACATCCATGTTCCACTATGTTGCTCCCCCTGAGGAGTAGCATCCTTCAACACACCAATCCTGAAAAGGTTTGACAATGCAATACCTGACTGATGTGGAGCACATACCTTTAGTTCACCTCTTGAAGGGGCAGCACCCCTAATTCACCTCTTAAATAGGTAAATGTAGCCTTCGATAGAGGCTTGGTGAATATGTTTGCTAACTGCCCTTACTGGAAACATGTTCCAATACAACCTCTTTGTTCTGAACTTTCTCCCTCAAGAAATGATACTTGAGCTCGAAGTGCTTGGTTCTAGCATGCAATACTGGATTCTTGGAAATATCAATTGCACTTTTGTTATCATAAAATATGCTCACCGGTTCAGATACAGGGACTTTGAAACCACTTAGTACATGCTTCATCCAAATTGTCTGAGTATAGTTCATAAATGCTGCTACATATTCTACTTCTGTTGTAGACTGAGAGATACAACTCTGCTTCTTACTCATCCATGAGACTAGTCTACCACCAAGAAAGAATGCACCATCGGTTGTGCTCTTTCGGTCGTCCACATTACTAGCCCAATCGGCATCTGTAAACACTTTGAGGTTGAAACCACTACTGTATGGATACCACAATTCATAGTCTACAGTTCCCTTCAGATATCTAAGAATCCACTTGACTGCTACCAAGTGGGATTCTCTTGGACTTTTCTAGAAACCTACAGCAATGCCCACTGCATGTGCAATGTCTAGCCTGTTGTGTACTACATAGTGCAACTTACCAATCATTGATCGGTATTCCTTCTCATTCACCAACACCAAGTCATCTTCTTTTGACAATTTACAACCGGTCACCATCGATGTACCAACCGGTTTGCTATCTTCCATGCCAAAGGTCTTCAACACCTCTTTGACATACTTGGACTGAGTGATAAAGATATCGTCTTTCATTTGCTATATTTGTAGTCCAATGAAGAACTTAATCTCTCTGATTAGTGACATCTCAAATTCCTTCTTCATCTCATCTGCAAAATCATGACTCATCTTGTCATCTCCACCAAAAATTATGTCATCAACAAATACTTCACAAATCAAAATTTGATCTCCTTCTGACTTCAGATAGATATTGCTATCTTCACTTGTTCTTTCAAATCCAATCTTCACAATATGGGAGTGTAAACGCTCATACCATGCTCTAGGTGCCTGCTTCAATCCATACAAGGCTTTATGTAGCCTACACACCATATCACTGTCTTTTGATAGGTAAAACCCATCTAGTTGTTCTATATACACTTCCTCTTCAATTATTCCATTCAGGAATGCAGATTTTACATCCATCTGATACACTTTGAATCCCTTGAAGGCTACATATGCAAGAAGCATTCGAACTCCTTCCAATATAGCTACTAGAGAAAAGGTTTCTCCGTAGTCTTCTCCTTCTTCTTGAGCATATCCCTTACATACCAATCTGGCTTTGTTTCTTACCACTGTGCCATCTTCATTCAACTTGTTTCTAAAAACCCATTTGGTGCCAATAACATTTTTGTGCTCAGGTCTGGGTACCATAGACCATGTACCATTCTTTTCTATCTGGTCAAGTTCCTCTTCCATAGCCTTGATCCAGTCTTCATCTTTATGTGCCTCTTTAAATGTTTTAGGCTCAAATTCAGAGATCATGCAAGAATTTTCTCTGACCTTTCTTCTTGTAATAATTCTTGCATCCTTATCTCGTATGATCTGCTTTGGATCATGATTTAGCTTTACATACCTAGGAATGATCTTAGCTATTTCCTCTTGCTTTTCCTCTTCATCCTCATCTTCATTAGCATCAACATCTACCGGTGTAGGAGCACTGTTATTGGTACTAGGCTATTTTGCAACCGGTTCCTAGAAGGTTACAACTAGTTCATCTACCACTTGCTCACTATCGGTTTCCTCAGGCTTCTCAGAGGTTTCATCAACTCTAACATTGATACTTTCAACAATTATCTGAGTCCTATTATTAAAACACTTGAGAGCTTTGCTCTTCGTGGAATACCCTAGGAATATTCCCTCATCACATTTTGCATCAAACTTGCTCTGGTGTTCACTCCTCTTGATATAATACTTGCTACCAAACACTCTAAAGTAGCTTACTACAGGAGTCTTACCAGTCCAATACTCATAAGGTGTTTTATCCTTACCTTTCTTGATGAGTACCCGGTTCATAGTGTAGACTGCAGTGCTCACCGCTTCTCTCCAAAAAGTGGGAGCAGCCTTCCCTTGAATCAGCATCGTTCTGGTTGCTTCAACTACAGTCCGGTTGTTCCTTTCTGCTAGGCCATTATGTTGTGGAGTCTAGGGGGCAGACAGTTGCCTCTTGATGCCATTCTCTTCACAGTATTTATTGAATTCTTTAGAGGTGAACTCACCTCCTTGATCGGTTCTAAGGCATTTGATCCTCTTACCACTTTCCTTTTCAACTAGTGCTCTGAAGGCTTTGAACTTTCCAAAAGCTTCAGACTTGTCTTTCAAGAATGTGACCCACGTCATTCTTGAGTAATCGTCAATAAGAATCATAAAGTACCTATCTCCTTGAACACTCCTAGTTTTCATAGGACCACACAAATCAGTATGCACAAGATCAAGTAAATTTTCTGTTGTGAAAGATTTACCTTTAAAGGTTGAGGAAGACATTTTCCCCAGTTGACATTCTCTGCACAGAGGATTCTCCAGTTTGTTCAGCATAGGCAATCCTCTAACTACCTTGATCTTACTGGCCTTCACAATATTATCAAAATTTACATGGCAAAGTCTCCTATGCCATATCCAACTGTCATCAAACTTAGCCATTAGACATTGACTGATATTTGCATTCAACTAAAATAAGTTACCTTTGGTCTGCATACTGGTGGCCATTAGTTCACCACTCTTTGCTTTTATTTTTTACACTCCATCTTTGAATTCCAAAGTGAGTCCATTATCATTCAGGTGAGCAACACTCAGAAGGTTATGCCTGAGACCTTCTACCCAATACACATTATCAGCACTACTTTTTCCATTTAGAGAGATGGACCCTTTTCCTTTTACCATACAAGGTGTATCATTACCAAATTGGACTACACCTCCGTCATACTCTTCCAGAGACAAAAACTTTTTCTGGTCACCAGTCATGTGGTGAGAACAACCACTGTCAATAATCCATTCATTAGTATTATCAAAGCAGGAGACAAGAGCCTTCTTGTCTGACACATCTTCCTTGACAGCTACAAATACTATGTCTTCACTTTCTTCATCTTCTGATTCATCATCAGTGACACCTTCATCAAATGCAACAAGACAGTTTCTCCTATTTCCTCCTTTAAACTTTTTGAACCTCTTCGGTTTGTCCTTATTATCACCATTAGGACAGTTTACAACAATGTGTCCTATCCTATTGCAAGAAAAGCATTTCAAAGGGAGCTTACCTCTGTATTTGTTAGTTCCCTTAGGAAGTCTCTTGGCCAGAAGAGCTTCAAATTCCATCAAGATCTCCTCATCATCCACGTCTCTGCTTTGTCTAGGTTCACAGGTGGTACTAGCTTCTTTACCCTTTCTAGATAGTGCAACATATGCTTTAAAGGCTAAATAAGTCTTCTGAACACTGCCATCATAACTATTTAGCTCATATGCAGTCAACTTAGTAATGATAGAATCTAGGGACACCTTTGTCTTGTCAATAGATCTCAACTCCTGAATAGCGGCAACCCTTATTGCATAGACCGGTAATAAGGTTCTCAAAACTTTGCTAACAATGGTGGAATCATCCATTGTACCTCCTGCACTCTTGATGTCTCCAACAACAATTTTAATCCTTATCCCATATAGTTGAATGGTCTCTCCTTCAACCATCTGCATGCCTTCAAACTTTCCTCTAAGGCTTTCTTCCTTAGCTTGCTTCACATGCTCATCACCACCATAGATAGACTCCAGAGTATCCCATACATCTTTGGGATTGTCTTTTTCCTGAACATCTATAAACTCAACATCATATAGGCTGCTGATAAGAGCTTCCATTACTTGCTCATTCTCCTGAATTTCTCTTCTTTGATCATCAGTGAGAGTACCGGTAGGGACAACATAAGTATTCTCAACATAGCTCCAGTGTTGAGCACCCATGCTTTTAATGTATATCTTCATTATGTCCTTCCATATCTTAAAGTTATCTTTGTTGAACTTAGGACATTCCTCCCTCTTCATAATGAGAATAGGATCTTTTCCTCAAGTGGTTAAGCTTACAACACAGAGGACCTGGAGGATGCTCTGATACCAATTGATGAATAATGATGAACAGTAAGTACTCAGCAAATACTGAGAGGGGGGGTGAATCAGTATAGAAAAAAAATTCTCTAAACCACTTTGACTGTAAAGACTGCACAAACTAGTAAACATTATCACTGATCTAAAACAGGGCACTACCGGTAAAACACGGTGAGACTTTGAAACACATAAACAGGTAACACTTAGATCTTCTCAAAACCTAATCTCTCATTTCCACTTCACCCATATGCATAAACAAGTAATACATCAGAAATATAAAGACCACTGGATCAGCATGCATTACCGCTTAACAAAAAACACTAATCATCACATGAAAAGGCATCACACATGACACACTGATTTTTCACGTGGAAACCCAACTGGGAAAAACCACAGTGGGGATGAATACCCACAAGTTATTCTTTGAACTCTTCTGAAGTCCACTTTGTTAGGAGCCTAGTCCAGTTAAGGACTTTACAATAGGTTCTGCTAGGAATCGATCCTGCTAGGGATCACCCGGTTAAGGGATGGCTAAATACCCGGTTAAAGGTTAGAACCCTGTTAAAGGTTACCTCGCAAGAGGATTTGAAGAACTCATTGATTTGAGTCACCCTGCTAAAGGATTTACACAAAGCTTATTAAAGCTACCCGGTTAAGGGATTTTCCAACTACTAAAATAGTTAGAAGTCAATAGGTAATACACTGATCTGATAACAACACTCAATGCCAAGGCAGATCCACTTTAGTTCCTTTGCTTTTGCAATCACACTCTGCAAGTATCAACACACTTCTCCGGTCTGGCAAGAATCAAGTATCTCTTCACTTGGATACACACATAACATTTGCCAACAACTTCACAATGCAAATCATCATTGACCTTATAGGAAACAAATAGGTCAGTAGCATAAACCCTAAACCCTAAACATTTAGGTTATCAATACAGTCGGTCCAATCCTGACCATTCAAACACATTGCATTGAATAAAACAGTCTTGAATAGATCTCAAGATGTTCTCCATCGTTCTTTCTTTCCCGCTTCTGGAAGCTGATAACCCATCACACGCTCTCCACCGTTTACTGAGACTTCGCACATTCCTGAGGTAGATAGGATCAATCTTCTTCATGCAAGATCCTCAAGGAAATCCTTCACGTGCACAAGGTTGATGTGGCAACATGGTCTGATCTCCATTTTAATGCTAACCCATCACAGGATGTCGTCGATCAAATCACACAAACTTGAAATGCATCAACCGGAAACCCTGAAGCTGAGACTACCAACCGGTAGTCATACCAAATGAAACCCCGATACAAAACTTTCCATATACTAGTTCACATTCCAACATACCACTTCACTTGAACCAACAAATTGCTTCACTTTTTCACATATACCGGTTCACATCATCATACTGTTTCTCTTGCCAGTTTGCTTACTTCAATATACTAGTTCATACTTCAGCATATTGACATCAATGATAACATAAAATATCATCATGTCATCACACTCTGCACATATACCAACAAAGACATTGTAATCGTGTTGTATTGATTTACTAGATAATAAGAAAAGATTGGATAGCTATGTTATGTGGATGTAGCCCATTTTGGGTGGACCACGTTAAATCTCTGTGTTATCTGTGTTGTGCAATTTTCTTCATCTTTTGTGTTTGTATCTACATATAATTGTTAATTTGTATTTTCTTTGGATCTGCCTAAATCCTAACACAAAGTAATTGTACTAACTAACATAGCTCTTCCATCTGGGGTAGCACTAGTTAAGTTAGCAACAATATTATTCTTCACTACCTCCATTATCGAAACTGATCCAATAGAGCATAATCTAGTAACTTGTTCAATCACTTCCTTAGTTATTCTACAAGGTTGTCCTAACTACACAAATTCATCATGAAATATGTTGATTACCATACACACCCATTTCTCATCATAGTAGAAAAAGGAAAATATGTTCTAGACATACATCTTTTCTGCTAGGGTTTTATACTCGGGCTTCAATTCATGGTCGTCATCAATTAATTATTTTTTCTATATAGCAGTGAGGTTTCCATGGTTGTATTCTTTCATTTTAACATGTATAAATGTTGTAACATCCTCAGTTGGTAAAACTCCATATGGAATGGTCAACAATGCACCCATCAGATCATCCTCAGTTGACTTGTTAGGGTGTCGTTTAAACTTGGGACATGACTTAGCATTAACATCAACAATATTTGGTGCTGTCATTGAAAATAAATTTAGTTGCAAAAGCTAGGGTTTAGAAAACTAGGGCACATGAGTACCACAAGTTGCACTTCACTAGAAAGTTTCACACTTGTTTTCCTTGATTTATTTATCTCCTTAGGCTTCAAATGAATGAAATGGTCCTTAGAAAAATTCCTTTTAAGAGTTCATCCAACTTTCCAATGCACACAATAAATGTTTCATGAAAAATCTACTAATAAGTTTGTCT
The DNA here is from genome assembly GCF_030272615.1 of Cryptomeria japonica. Taxonomy (NCBI): domain Eukaryota; kingdom Viridiplantae; phylum Streptophyta; class Pinopsida; order Cupressales; family Cupressaceae; genus Cryptomeria; species Cryptomeria japonica. Next base: position 326,467,847 of record NC_081409.1, read on the forward strand.
ATCATAGTCATCATCCAATGTACCTCAAATCATCGCACTACAGTGTTTCTTATCACAATCTTCACCAAAAGGTAAATTCCATCACTCTACATGTTATATCTTCATGTTGTGATAACAATATCATATTTTTCGGCAGGGAATAATGATCTTCATTTGAGCTCCCCCTGAGCCGAAGCTCTTCAACCTAATTTTTGGAGGATCTTTCTACATCGGAGCTAGGTGCAGTTGCATCTTCTTTCTTCTTCCAAATATTTTTCATCTCATTTTTTACTTCTTCCACATTGATCTTCTTCATAGATTCATTTCTTTTCACTGGATTATCCTTCTTCACACGTTTGTTTCTACAAAATTTCACAAGGTGTCCAAACTTATTGCAATTGTAACACTTAGCATTCCTTTGTCGTATATTTCCTTTTCTCGGTCTAGATCTGCATAGATTAGTCTTATGACCAAAACCATTGCATACATAATAGTGACCATTGAAGGAACTAATTCCTCCATAGTTGTGAAGACCATAATTTGACTTATGCACTGACTATCTTTATGACCAAACTTTTTGCAAGCAAAACACTATCTGGAAAATAATCTAGCATATTGATTCATCCTGTTTCTACATTCTATGTCTTTGTGTCCAAATCTATTGCATGGGGAAAAATTACCATTAAAAGAAAAGTACGTTTGACTATTAGGCTTCTTGACTGGGGGTTTTTCTTTTTGATTCCGGACTTGCTTTTCTTTAGCAGGCTGAACATGTTCTTTCTTCTCAACTGAATTAGATTTGATTTTGTCTTTAGTTTTCTGATGTGAGCATTCACCAATTTCAAATCCTAATCCAATCTTCTCTTTCAGAGTCTTTTGTATAGCTAACATCTCATCAAGCTTTGCAACACTCATTCTAGATTTGTCTTCCCGGTTCTTTGTTTTCTCTGGATCTGATCTTAGGGTTATTACTTGTTTTAGTTTCTTGCACTACTTTGTTTTCCCTTCAGTTATGCCATTTAGACAATCCTTAGTCTTTTTCTCCTCTTCAATTTGGGTCTTCAGATTCACAATCATATCATTTGCTTATTTTAATTCTTCATTAAAAACCTTATGTCTTTGTTTAAATTTCTTCATTTGTTCCCTCAACTTCCTAATGCATTCATTTTCTTCATTGATGTTTTCTTTCGGATCTCTATTCTCATTTTCTGTATTTTCAAGATCTTCAAGAGCTACCATAAGTTCTCCATTTTTATCAAGTTGACATTCTCCTAGGATTTATTCCAAGACAGATCTGGGTGCCATATGTTCAACCTCCAAGACCTCCTTCAAGTTGTTAGGCTCATTCAAAAGACAAGGCTCTTACACCAATTGTTGAACATTCAGGATACTGAAAAGGGGGGTGAATCAATATTCCCTTAAATGAATTAAAACCTTTAAATAACCATCCACATAACATAATTAAATACAGTAAAAAGAAAGGAAACTATGAAACCAACACATAACAATTGACACCAATATTTTTGTGTGGAAATCCCTAAGGGATAAACTGCAAAGATGTCTCGATATATTATAACTGGTTACAAAATATTACAATAGTGTTCACTACACAGCTCACTATTAGAGGGCTCACTACCTAGATAAGGCTCACTATCAAAGGGCTTACTAATCTTAGGGTTAATGTTTTTGGTTGATGCAAGATTACCAAGAACCAGGGATGCTCCTACATCACAACAATAATATGAATGAAAAGAAGCAACATGAATTGAAAGAAACCATTATCTAACATAGGATTTTGAAAAATGTAACTAAGAAGCAATGTAACCACATGCAAAATAGAAAACCAATTAGATTTAGTGAGTTCCATTATGAAATACCTCAAATAATATTTGAAAATAAGAAGATGGAAGTATAGGACATGTTGGGTTCACCAAAATGTGATGGGGGGAAATAAGGTTCACTAGCTTGTATGGGCAAATTAGGAAGCTTAGGCCTATTTATGCTTTAATCACTTTGAGAGGTGAATAATCCACTTGGCCCAAGATGTTCTCAGGCATAAGGTGAATTCAATAGTCCCTTGTGGGGGTACTTGAAAATTTGCAATTAAGGAAGAAGGATGTAAAATAAGGTGACAAGATGACCTTTCTATGTGCATAGGGAGATAGTGAACTAGCAAATCAATTTTGACAAAAGATCTAGTAGAGTAGACTATAACTAACCCACAATCTGAATTTGAGGCAAAAGTGGAGGGAGTAAGGCACCCAACTTGACCTTCTCTCGGGACTAAGGCAATCTGCTCAGTCTATCCCAATAGTTTTAGCTCTCGAATTACAGACTGTAGATCTCCACCTACTTGTTATGTACTTGTTTATGTGGGTGTATCACCTATTCTTGCACACTAAAAAGAGAGAAAATGTTGGGTAGAAAGGGGTTTTCCTAATTCAAACCCCAGTTTTGGAATTTACCATGAAATTGAATTGAAATGTACTTGAAGGGAAAGAGTGTTGATATATAGCAGAGGCTAGATATGAGAATGATAATGTCTTATACCTTGATGATTCAAATGTTTCTTTGAAGGCGATCACAAATATTGATGCAATAGCATGGCTTCACAAAAGACCTAGAAGGACAATACAAAAGACATGCTTGCATGAAGGTTGTTGAAGGTTGCCACAATGAAGAATATAGTGTGATGAAATTCCTTGAATACTTGAATTGAATTGCCTATGGTTCTCCTCCTGTGCTTAGTTCATGATTACCCCAAAAAAGGGAGGATACCTTGCTTATATACCTCTCCCTAGTATTTTGAGGTGAAAAACTCAGAGTAGGCCAACACAAGAAAATATTTCCCACTTAACCATGTTGACCATTATGTGGTTTGAATTTGGGGCCAAACATTGGGGAGCAGGGCACCCTAATTAGCCCACTCCCGGGAGCGGTTCACCCTAGGCACCTTGCTCCCTCCAATGTGGCCTCAAATTGGGACCTGCAATATAAAATAGAAAGGAGAAGTTGGAACGATGTGTGGAACTGAGACGAGATGAATGGGATCGGATGTAGGAGGCCATACATGCTAGAATAGGGCATGTTACAAGTGTGGTTGTCGTTGCACCAAAAGATCGACCTATTAATGCTTGATACAACCACTAGACTTATATAATCCACAATAGGCGGTTAAGCCATGTCACAAACCCAAGCGATGTGTTGCACAACACAAGGAGACCAAGGGCACACACCTTGCAACAATCCCCCCCCCAGTGCAAGCAAGGGGTTTGAACCTATGACCAAGATCTGATACCACTTGTTACAAGTGTGGTTGTCGTTGCACCAAAAGATCGACCTATTAATGCTCGACACAACCACTAGACTTATATAATCCATAGGAGGTGGTTAAGCCATGTCACAAACCCAAGTGATGCATTGCACAACACAAGAAGACCAAGGGCACACACCTTGCAACATGGCCTAGGTGAGCAATAAATTGCATAGGGGTGCAATTTATGATGCTACAAAAATATAAGAGAGGAAGAATAAAATCATAATTGTATTAGATCTAAAAATTATAAAAGGAATGAATTCAAAGTCTTAAGGTCAAGCCCAAGGGGTGTAAGCATGGATAAGCTTCTAGAAATATAAAGAAAAAATCTAAAGTAATTAAACAAATGTATACAAAATATAATAAAGTAATATAATTAATAATAACTAATTGGTAATGATAAATTGAATGATTGAATAGTCCATAGTCACATCAACATTGTGTAGGATCAATCCAACTCATCAAAGAAAAACGTATAGATAGAGATGAGATGTCACATCCCCACTCATTTATAACCATTTATTAAAAAAATAGTTGTAACTAAGGGGTGTTATTACATTGGTATCAATCCATGGTTCAAACACTCAACCTATAAACCTCACTAGACTTTGAATAAAGTAGACTATCTTGCATTATTGGATCACTATAATTAAGTAGGCCACTCAACATGAATTTAGTTGCCTTAAATTCTTAATGGACTTTTAATCTCATGAGGATGGTTGGCTAGTCCTAATCAAGAATAACTAAATAAGTGGAAAAGAGAATTTGGATAAATGAATTGTCAACGAAAATTAGAGTGCACAACGAAAGTTGTGGTAATTGATGATTACTATTTCCCATATCCCAACTATTGGATTGAAGTTGCACATTGTCACATAATGACTTTCATTGCATATTTAAGATTATTAAGTGCCATCCTCATGGTGTGAGCATGAATTGCTATGAACTGAAAATCCAAATAACTTAAGGACCGTATACATTTAAATCGACAAATATGTGTTGTAATCCATGTAGTGAGCAACCAAATTGTTGCCATGGGACTTAAGTGGAAGTTGATGAAAGCAATTTGAATATATGAGGTGTATGTCACATGAAGATTGATCTTTGATGCATGTTACTTAAGTATATTGCAATGATTAATAGGCTAATGTAGGTACCTAATGACATAAATATTAACCCATCTTATAAAAAATCAAGACATGAATTGAAAATGGAGGATTGGAATATTGTATATTCAAGTTTATTTTTTAATATGGGCCCTTTTTAATCTTATAAAGTGATTCTAAAAATTTAAATAATCTAATATAAAAAAGACATTTTTTTTTTATCCTATTGGGAATTGAACTTGGGTCTCCATAGTGAGAACCCAGTGTTTTAACTAGTTAAGCTCAACCCCTTGGAATATAAAAAAGACATTTTGATATAAAATTCATAAATAAGGATTTTAAGAAATCAAAACATGAAAAAAAAATAGAATCATAAATAACTGAGATTTGGAACAATAACCAATGTAAAAATACATTTTGATATAAAATTCATAAATAAAGATTTTAAGAAATCAAAACATGAAAAATTAGTACCATAAATATTTGATAGTTTGAAGACATTTTGATATAAAATTCATAAATCAAGATTTTAAGAAATCAAAATATGAAAAAATAGTACCATAAATATTTGATATTTTGAAGACATTTTGATATAAAATTCATAAATCTAGATTTTAAAAATCAAAACAAGAAAATAGAACCATAAATAATTGGAGCCTAAATATTCAATAGAAAAAAAGGAGAAAGACTAAATGCAGCTTTCTAATAATTGAGTGGCGTTATTACATAAGATAATTTACTATTGGCCCAAATGCCAGTTATTTGAACCACTTAAAATTTCAATGTAATTCATAATACATATCACTTTTAGAATGCCAAAGAATTGTGTTTTTATTTGTCAGAATGTCAAAGGATCTTGTCTTTATTTGAAGTCATTGGTTCAAATCTACAATCTTACGATGGGCAATCTGTACGGTACGTGGTAATAGTATCAGAATCTGCTTTTAGATTAATGTATTCCAAATCATTGGGTTTGATAGATTCCATCTCCAAATACCCAACTCAATTTAAGAGCAGGGCAATCAAACAACGCTTACTAATGCGAAGTATCTAAGCAGAGTTCTGTAATATTGTCCATAGTTGATAGAGCTTTGAGCCATGAATTCCACCTTTCATCTCAGAACCCTGCTAATTTTCATGGCAGGCTCGCTGCTACTGCATATTATCAAGAGTCGGGTTCCTTTGCCTTTTCTAGAGTTTAAGGAACTTGGATTGGATTGTTCTGAATATGGGTTCTGGTGTACCTTCAAAACCAGGATACAAGATGGTAGAACTGGGAGCAAAAATGATGTTTTTGTGAACACAAACAAACCCAATCTTGAGAAAGAAGTTGCAAAACATCCTCTAGACCCTCTTACCATTCAGGAGATCAAAAAGGTCCAAAGAATTCTCAGTAAGTCCTTGATGTTCAAACATAGTGAGTTTCCACTTCATTCTGTAGTCTTGGAAGAACCCCTTAAAGAAGAAGTACTTACTTGGAAAGTAGGACAGAGCCTTCCTAGCAGGAAAGCCTCAGTAATTGCTTTTGTTGATGGTTATTCCCATAAACTTATTATAAACCTAGAATCAGGCAAGATTGTAGCTAATGAAGTCAATCATAAAAGTGGGTATCCTCCTGTGACAATCGAGTTGTTGAAACCAACTGTTGGATTGCTTCTGAACGACAAGAAATTTGTAGAAATAATAACACAGAGAGGTTTCAATGTCAGTGACCTTGTGTGCTTGCCTCTTTCTTCAGGGTGGTTTGGTTTGGCTGAAGAAGGCAGGAGACTGGTGAAAATCCAGTGCTATTCAATGGTGGGAACTTTGAATTTCTACATGAGGCCAATTGAGGGTCTCATAGCTCTGATTGATATGGATGCCAAAGAGGTGATCAAAATCATAGATGGTAGGCATGATGTACCTTTGCCAAAAGCAGAGGGTACAGACTATAGGTTTTCTGCCCAAAAGTACCCTTTGATACCCCCTCTAAATCCTATCTCCATGGAGCAAGCCAAAGGTCCAAGCTTTAAAGTTGATGGTCATCAGGTCAAGTGGGGAAGTTGGGAATTCCATCTCAAGACTGATTCTCGCGCTGGAGTTATAATATCAGAAGCCAAATTTAAGGATCCTGATACTGGGAGAATGAGGATGGTTTTATACAAGGGTTATTCTTCTGAGTTGTTTGTGCCTTACATGGATCCCAGTGATGGCTGGTACTATAGGACCTATCTGGATGCAGGTGAATATGGACTTGGAGCAAATGCAATGTCTCTTGATCCCCTAAATGATTGTCCAAGGAATGCCTACTACATGGATGGGATCTTTTCTCAAGCAGATGGCACACCTTATGTAACGTCTAACATGGTCTGCATATTTGAGAGGTATGCAGGGGATATTGGATGGCGCCACACTGAATGTCCAATCACAGACATGGAGGTATTTTTTTTTCAGTTTTCCTAATATTAGAATAGGGCTTCTTCGATATGCATTGTATTGTATTATTCATTCTGCATCTTTTGTTTTGAGGAATAGAGCATATCTTTTTAGCTGCTTTCGTTTGTGGAAAGTGTTTTTCGTTTGCTGTTTGATCTTGTAGGTACCTATGTTGCAAAAATTCAATATGATAGTTTTGACTGGTTAACAAATCAATACGAATACTCTATTTATTGCATCTATTTTCTGCATTCTAAAGTACTAATGCTAATAGTTTCTTCATTAAGGTATAGTTTCATTCTTTGGTGCTTAGGAAGAGAGAGCATCAAGAAGAAGCTTGTTCTTTTGTTTGAATTGGCATTTTGTTTTGGATCTCTAATTTTTGAAATATATTATGGTGCAGATTAGAGAGGTGAGACCAAAGGTGACCTTAGTAGTTCGTATGGTAGCATCTATTGGGAACTATGATTATATTTTGGATTGGGAATTTCAGACAGATGGTCTAATCCAAGTCAAGGTAGGCAAGTTTGATGCCTTACGACGAAGCAAATAGAGTTTGTTAGAATTAATGAGTAAAATGTGCTGTTAGCGTGAGGACTGATTTTAATCGAACTTTAAATTGTGTAGTATGGAACCCTTCTCATCTGAAGCTAACTTGGTAGGCAAGCCATATTATTTTTGATACAGGTGGAGCTAACAGGGATTTTGATGGTCAAGGCTACAAACTACAAGAATGTCAACCAGATGAGTTCCAAAGTTGATGTCCATGGAACTTTGCTTGCTGAGAATACAATTGGTGTTATCCATGACCATTTTCTGACATTCTACTTGGACATGGATATTGATGGTACAGACAACTCCTTTGTTCAGGTCAAGATGGCTAAGCAGACAGTGAAGCATGGACCAACTCCACGACAAAGTTTCTGGACAGCAGAAAGACACATTGCCAAAACAGAGAAGGATGCTCAAATCAAGCTGAACCTCTATCATCCATCTGAGTTTCATATGATCAATCCATCCAGGAAGACAAAGATAGGAAATCCAGTAGGATACAAAATTGTCTCTGCGGGCACAGCAGCAAGCTTGCTTGATCAAAATGATCCTCCTCAACTCCGAGCATCCTTCACTAACAACCAGGTCTGTATCAGACTTTGAATTTCATCTCTTATTTGTTTCTGAAATTCATGTTGAATATGTGGGCAAAACCAAAATCAGCACTGCAGTTGGCCATGCCTATTTCTATGCTTTGTTTCCTTTAAAGGTTGTTTAGAATCAGAAGTAAAAATAGTCAGAATTTATCTCTCTTGATGGTGCTGAACAATTTTTCATGCATTAGATATGGATCACTCCATACAACCGTAGTGAGGAGTGGGCTGGTGGGTTGTATTCTTATCAAAGCCAAGGTGATGATACTCTACCTGTGTGGTCTAACAGGTAAGTTTTGATCCCATGGAATCCATACATTTCAGCATTTTTTTCATGTAATAATCAGATAGATTAAATTATATAAATTGAACTTGTTCAAAGGTAAGTAAGACTTTCCCCAGATTTTTAATAAGTTTTAACTAAACAAAATTGATCCGATTCAATTATATTAAGGACTAAATCTTGTAGATAATGCCTGTATGAAGCTCTTATGATTTTGTGTTTCAGGGACCGCCCAATTGAGAAAAAGGACATTGTTCTCTGGTACACATTAGGGTTCCATCATCTTCCTTGCCAAGAGGACTACCCAATTATGCCAACAGTCTCTTCTGGTTTTCAACTGAAGCCAACAAACTTCTTCGAAAGCAATCCTATTATGAGGACTGCACCCATGTCTGACAAGGACCTTCCAAGGTGTTCAGTGTCAGCACCATGAATATTTTCACCTTTCCATCATGCTCTGAAAGTTGTATAGCTGTCAAATTTTAGTTTAAGTCTGATAACGTGTACTCTATTATTTCTCTTGCTAAACTTCCCACAAGAAAGTAGATTGTGGGGAGTAGATTAAGCAGTGTGTGAATATGGATGTTCCAATGTCAGTCAGTTTATATAAGTAAAGTATGTCTATTATTTTATTTAAAAAATTATATATATTTTTTTTTTATCGGTAAAGGTAAAGTCATAATTATATTGATTATGTAGAATTTACAGAGCTAAGATAGCAAATAGATTTTTAACAGAATTCAAAAAAGAAGCATCAAAATGCCTTCTAAAAGAGAAGAAGAAATGCAACCAGGCAGTCCATGGAAGGCATAAGGAGTCCTTCCGAATTAGCTTATATTATTATATTGTAATTAATATTAAATTATTGTTAAATTATGATTATATTATCATGTTTTAATATATGAATGGGCATATTTCCAATGTCAAATTATTCTACTGAATTCTGAATAATCTTTTTGATAGTTGGGAAAGAAGTGACTTTGTTTTTTACTTACGCACTTTATGTAAAAAATTGTTAAATTAGAAGAATAAATTTACACACATTCTCATTTGATAATGGCAATTTGTTGTAAGGAAGCTGAACAACAAAAAATTCTTGATGAAAATAAACACTAAAATTTGACAAGTTCCTAGAAGCAATGCCTTGAGAGACGTGCAAAATGTAAATGTTACAAGAAAAGTGAGTGCAATTATAAAAGAGCGTAGTAATGGCTTCTAATGTGGTTCCTAATGCCATTACATTTTTTCCTCTTATAATTGTGCATTATTGTTTTGCTTTTTATAATTTGTGTATACAATAGTGTGAATGTTATTCAAGCATTTAATATTGTTGACATTTGATTCAATAAATTAAATGCATTAAAAGTAATATAAAAATCAAGGTTACAAGGATAAAAATAATGCAACACTTAAACACTTAAAATGAATTTGCATTGTTTCAATATGAACCAGAATAATGACATTTTTACAATCATTTAAAATAAAAAATTAAACACACTATAATTTTTTGTTATTATTTCTTTGCAATGATTGGTAAAACAACATTACTTTTAATTTGACAATTGAAAGTATTTTGAGCTTATTTTTAGTTTTTCTCTCAAAATGAACATTTTAAATAATGAATGCTTGCTTACATGCTAAATAAAGTGTCACATGATCCTCAATCTAGAATGCAAACCATGTTGAAGGATAAGGAATCATGATCAATTAACAAGTGTTTCAAATTTATATTTCAAAACTCTAAAAAGGTATATTTCAAACTAGATTGGTTGATAAAAATTTATAACTTACAATAATATCTATTTTTGAACCTTGAAACCCCGACTACTAATTGTAAACCCTAAAAAGACTAATCAGAACTAAAAAGATAAGAAGTCATTTCCTTATCATATTTCATAGGAGTATCAAGCATTACACAAATAATAAAGCCTAAAATGTCTACTTGAGACCCTAGTTTTTAGATTTTAAACCCTAAAATATCTATTCCAAACCCTAGCTTGTAAATTTTAAATCCTAAAACCCTACATCTAAAATTTAAGTCCTAATTTATATATTCTAGAGTTTATAATATAGAAACTAAGGTTTCAAATAGACATTTCAAGGTTTTAATTTGGCTTTTTAGGGTTAAAAATAATTGTATAGGATTTTGATTTGATATTTTATGGTTAAAAAATAGATGTATAAGGTTTCAATTTGACATATTAGGGTTAAAACAGAGTTGTATGGGGTTCTAATTAAACATTTTAAGGTTTCAAAATGTCTATTTAGGATTTCAATTGAACATTTTAGGATTTCAAAATAATTGTATAGGGTTTCAATTTGACATTTTAAGATTAAAAAAAGAGATGTATAAGATGGTAGTTAAACATTTTAAGGTTTTCAAATAGTAATTTTAAGAGAATGTGAATAAATGAATTGTAAAAGAAAATTAGAATGCACAATTAATGTTGTGATATTTGATGACATAACACAATTATTGGATTAAAGTTGCACATTGTTAGGTGGTGATGACTTTTTGAGTGCATATTTAAGAGTATTAAGAATCCTCTCCAGAGTGTGAGCATAAATGACTATGAATTTAATATGCAAAATATCTTTAGGATGTCTCCTAAATGGGCTAGCATGTGTTGTAATCCACCTAGCAAACAACCTAATTATGGCCATTGGACTTATGTGGAAGTTGATCAAAGTAATTTGAATATATGAGGTGTAGGTGGCTATGGAGAGTGGTGTTTGAAGTATGATACTTAAGTACATTGTAATGATTAGAAAGTAAACATATGTGTCAAATGATATAATTATTGATTTCTCCTATAAAAATCAAGTCATGAATTGAAAATTAGTGACAATGGATGCAATCCAAATAATCTAGCCAATAATTTTATAAAAAAAAAAAGTATAAAATTCATAAATAAAGACCCAAGAGATTCAAAAAAATGAAAAAGAAAAGACCAAATGCAACCTTCTTTATTCCATAAAAATGATGATCTGACATAATTTCAATATAAGTAAAAAAATTAAATACATAACTCATATATCAGACTCGGAGAGATAAATCAGACTCTGAGAGATCAAAAATAAAAATAAAACAAATAGAATTAAGTGAAGATCAAATCCAACCTTCTAATAAGCCAAGCCGGCTTATTCCAAAAGAAAGATGCAAGCATTTATTAAAAATAATTTAATAATAACTTAGAGGGTAATTACAGGAGATCATTTTCTTTTGGCCCAAACGCACTTCCACGTGTTCTAACTTGAATGTACACCGTCCAGGACAGCAGTTATTTGAGCCCTTCAAAATTTCAGTGTAATTCATATCATTTTTAGAATACTGTTATTTGAAAAAAAAATTAGTGGGCTTAAGGTCAAAGAACCGTGTCTTCATCTGAAGTTACTGGTTCAAATCTGAACACAATATGGTAGGCACCCTGTAGTTGTAAAAGTACCAGAACCTGCTTTTTTTTGACTAATAGTTCTTAGCCCGAATTTTCTGGGCAATAACCATTAGGTCTGATAGATTCTATCTCCAAATAGCCATCCCAAGATAAGAGCAGAACAATCAAACAACACTCACTAATAAGAAAGTAACTAAGCAGAGTTCTGTAACGCTTTGAGCCATGAATGCCCCCTTTCATCTCAGAAATCTGCTCATTATCATGGCAGCCTTGCTGCTAATGCATTTTCTCAAGAGTTGGATTCCTTTTCCTTTTCTGGAGTTTAAGAAACTTGAATTGGATTGCTCAAAATATGGGTCTTGGTGTAGCTTCAAAAACAGGATACAAGATGGTAGAACTAGGACCAAAAATGATAATTTTATGAACACAGACAAGCTCAATCATCAGCAAAATAAAAAGTATCCTGAGAAAGAAGTTGCAAAACATCCTCTAGATCCTCTTACCACTGAGGAAATCAAAAAGGTCCAGAGCATTCTGAGGAAGTCCTCGATTTTCAAACATGGCGAGTCTCCACTTCATTCTGTAGTCTTGGAAGAACCCCTAAAAGACGAAGTACTTACTTGGAAAGTAGGGCAGAGCCTTCCTAGCAGGAAAGCCTTTGTAATTGCTTTCGTTGATGGTTATTCCCATGAACTTATTATAGACATAGAATCAGGCGAGATTGTAGGTAATGAAGTCAATCATAAAAGTGGGTATCCTATTGTGACAATGGAGGAGTTGAAACCAACCCTTGGTGTGCTTCTGAAAGACAAGAAATTTGTAGAAATTGTAACAGAGAGAGGGGTCAATGTCAGTGACCTGGTGTGCTCGAATCTTTCTCCAGGTTGGTTTGGTTTGGCTGAAGAAGGCAGGAGACTGATGAAAATCCAGTGTTATTCAATGGCGGGAACTGTTAACTTCTACATGAGGCCAATTGAGGGTTTCACAGTTCTGATTGATATGGGTGCCGAAGAGGTGATCAAAATCATAGATAGTAAGAATTATATACCTTTGCCAAAAGGAGAGGGTACAGACTATAGGCTTCCTGCCCAAAAGTATCCTTTGTTACCCCCTCTAAATCCCATCTCCATTGAGCAAGCCAAAGGTCCAAGCTTTAAAGTTGATGGTCATCAGGTCAAGTGGGGAAGTTGGGAATTCCATGTCAGGCCTGATCCTCGCGCTGGAGTTATAATATCAGAAGCCAATGTTAAGGATCCCGATACTGGGAGAATGAGGAGGGTTTTATACAAGGGTTTTCTGTCTGAGTTGTTTGTACCTTACATGGATCCAAGTGATGGTTGGTATTATAGGTCCTATATGGATGCAGGTGAATATGGACTTGGAGTATATGCAGCGTCTCTTGACCCCCTAAATGATTGTCCAAGGAATTCCTACTACATGGATGGGATCTTTGCTCATGCAGATGGCACACCTTATGTAAGGTCGAACATGATCTGCATATTTGAGAGGTATGCAGGGGATATTGGCTGGCGCCACACAGAATGCCCAATCACAGACATGGAGGTAGCTTGATTATTTATTTCATACCAGTTTTGACTGAAAAAAAATATTCTATTTGCAGTGAGATTTTTCAATCAAATTTTATGATTCATCATCAAAACAAGAAAGCATAAGAAGAGAAAAAATATACCCTATTTATTCTATATATTTTTAGATTTTTACTCCATTCTTCAAAGTAGTGATGCTAATAGTTTGCTTCATTAAGGTGTAGTTTCATACTCTGGTGCTTAGGAAGAGAGAGCATAAGAAAGAAGCTTTTGCTTTTGTTTGAATTGGCATTTTCACTTGGATCTCTAATATTGAAATTCATTATGGTGCAGATTAGAGAGGTTAGACCAAAGGTGACCTTAGTAGTTCGTATGGTAGCAACTCTTGGAAACTATGATTATATTTTGGATTGGGAATTTCAGACAGATGGTCTAATCCGAGTCAAGGTAGGCAAGTTGGATTTCTTTTCACAAAGAAGTAAATTGACTATCACTAGAATAAATGATTAAAGCATTTGGTGTCAGGGGAAAGGATTCAGTAGTTGAGTGTATTTTAATAGTTGTGATAGCATTTGTTGATTTAATGTCTACACTTGTTGATTTAATGTTCAATATTTTTGACAACTTTGCACCAATAGTTGTGACTTTAAAGTTGTTATTGTGATGATGACTGCCCATAATTGAATGAAATGTATCCCTAAACACTAAAAGGCAATGAATCATGTGCTGCCACATCAGCACACAAGTATCAGTCTCACTTTTGCACAAGTATCGGTCTCACTTTTTTTTTGGGCTGTTTTGGACACCTTGACAAAAAGCATGCTGATGTGGCCTGAAACCTTAGTTATAAGTAGGGGACTTGCCAAATAAGCAGCTTCAAAAAAATTGGAATGATTTGAATTTTTCACTTAAGATTTTGAGAAGTACAAAGTTAGGGTCCTCAACTACTAGATCCTCTCCCCTAATATAAAACCATTCTCATTATTAGAAACTAACTTGAAAGACAAATCATATTATTTTGGATACAGGTGGAGCTAACAGGGATTTTGATGGTCAAGGGGACAAACTACAAGAATGTCAACCAGATGAGTTCTAAAGTTGATGTCCATGGAACTTTGCTTGCTGAGAATGCAATTGGTGTTATCCATGACCATTTTTTGACATTCTACTTGGACATGGATATTGATGGTACAGACAACTCCTTTGTTCAGGTCAAGATGGCCAAGCAGACGTTGAAACATGGACCAACTCCACGGCAAAGTTTCTGGACAGCAGAAAGACACATTGCCAAAACAGAGAAAGATGCTCAAATTAAGATGAACCTCTATCATCCATCTGAGTTTCATATGATCAATCCATCCAAGAAGACAAAGATAGGAAATCCAGTCGGATACAAAATTGTCTCTGGGGGCACAGCAGCAAGCTTGCTTGATCACAATGATCCTCCTCAACTGCGAGGATCTTTCACTAACAACCAGGTCTGTATCAGACTTTCAATCTCATCTCTTATTTTTTCTCAAATTCATGCTGAAGATGGTATATGTGGGTAAAACCAAAATCAGCACTGTAGTTGGCCATGCTTATTTCTGAGCAGTCTTTCCTTTGAAGGTTGTTTAGAATCAAAACTAAACATTATCAGAATCTGTTTTGCTTGATGTTGCTGAACCTTTTTTCATGAATTAGATATGGGTCACTCCATACAACCGTAGTGAGGAGTGGGCTGGTGGGCTGTATTCTTATCAAAGCCAAGGTGATGATACTCTGGCTGTGTGGTCTAACAGGTAAGTTTTGATCCCATGAAATCCATACATTTTCAGCATTTTTTTCATGGACATAATCAGATAGATAAAATTCTATAAATTGAACTTGTTCAAAGGTAAGTATAACTTTAACCAGATTTCTAATAAGTTTTTAACTAACCAAATTTGATCCTATTCAACTTATAATAAGGACTAAATCTTGCAGATATGCCTGTATGAGGCTCTTATGAAACATGATATATGGTTTTGTGTTTCAGGGACCGGCCAATTGAGAAAAAGGACATTGTCCTGTGGTACACATTAGGGTTCCATCATCTTCCATGCCAAGAGGACTACCCAATCATGCCAACAGTCTCTTCTGCTTTTAAACTGAAGCCAACAAACTTCTTCGAAAGCAATCCTATTATGAGGACTGCACCCATGTCTGACAAGGACCTTCCAAGGTGTTCAGTGTCAGCTCTATGAACATTTTCACCTTTCCATCATGCTATGAAAGTTGTATCGCAGTCGAATATTAGTTAAGTCTTGTCAACGTGTACTATGTTAAACCAGTCCATGTTGTAATGAATTTTCGCATTGTCCATAAAGGTGTAATACTAATTATATGAAATTATATATTGTTTTTTATTTCACAATTAAATGTGAATGGATTTTTGGTTTATTGGTGAAGTTGAATGGTTCCAAATGAGTCCACAAAAGGGATCAAGTCTTGTAGATCTCACACCATAAGGGATGAGGCCCCAAAGCAAATTTGATTTATAATTGTAAGTGTGAACTAACTTGTACAAATTATTAATGCAATTAAATGAAGAAACATGATGAAAATGGTAACTTCCTAATTGGAAAGAAATAAATAACTTCTTTTTAAATTAATTATTTAAAGAACTAATATACAATTAATTTAGACTAATATTGAAATATGTAACTTCAAAATGATAAAGAATGAACTATTGTAGTTTGCACTATGTGATCCAACACAAACTTTTACTATTTGATTTATAGCTGTTAGACATTCACAAACTAAAAATGAACCTTTGCTCCATTTTAGTATAATCTTGCACCCACAACTTTGAAGTGTGCATTTTGTTTGTTTATATTCTTGTTTCTCTTCATATTTAAAAATGACGGTGCTTAAAGCATGATTAGACCCTGTTGTATTAGGGAAGGGAAGTTAACTAGCTTTCCACCTTGCATCTTAGTTATCTATTTGATTGATTTGATAATTTAGAATAAGTTTGAAGACATTATAAGTGTCCAAATATTAACAAGCATACATGTATAAGTGAAGAATGAGCTAGTAGCCCAGCTCATGATGTTGAAGTGAAAAATCTCTCTCTCAAACTAATCCTCAAAAGATGGAAGTATTTAGTTGGTCTCTTGAAACCTTCTCCATTGTAATTTGTTTCTTGTTTGACTATTTGCCAAGAGTTTGTCCCTTCTCATTTTTGTGTTTGTTAATTTTCTCCTCCAAAATGATATTTTTTCCCTTTTCTATAGGTTCACCACATCAAGCAATTGCCTACCATGCCAAATAAATTATTGGTGGAAGGGTGAACAAACTATTTTTTCTTTCCTTTGTCCTTTCTTTGAATGACAACTTTCTAATCTTTCTTTTGGAATTTTGGCTTCTTCTTTTTTTAAGTTGAGAGCATCTAGCATGCATAGAACCAACTTTCTCTATCCTAGATCTCCATAGGTAGGGAAAATCTACCTTTTTCTTAGAATCCTTCTTCCATTCCAATTTTTGAATTCTTGCTTTTGAAAGACATACAAAAAAGTTTCTAAGAGCTTCTTTAACATTTAGTCATTGATCTAGAGCATATAAGGTCTTGAAAAGATGAAAGTGTTGAATTTCACAAGAACACAATGCTTCTAAGCATTTATCAAAACATTTACAATCTCAAAGCTCAATTAAACCTCTACAATCAAGATTTTATCTACAAGCATTCTTGAAAACCTCAATTACAATAGCCATAAACATTTACTTTCTTTTGTCTTTATTGTCTTTTGAATCTTCAACCTATTTTTTTCTCTAATCACTAAGGGAGAATCCATGAGAAGTTAAAACATCGAAAAATACATAATGGTGAGTCCTTAATGAATCCATCATTGTAGCACCATCTTCGCATGCCTCATATTTTCAATATCTAGATGTGGGAATTCCAAATCTAATTTGTAACTTATTAAGAGTATATAATTGGTGAGTACACTAGTTGATTAGACCAATTTAGTTATATGATTTCTCTAAGCTTGTAACACTCTATTACAATGCTTTGGATTTAGAATATATTAATGTTATTTTAGTAGATTATATTGGAAACTTTAGTTTGATCCTTGCATAGTTATGATCAAAATAACATTGTTCTTTATAGAACTCTACAAAGAAATACACATTCACCATTTAGTTAAAACAAATCAAGTAAATAATAAAATTAACATTCAATCTTTGCACAAATAAACAAATAATCCATTTAATAAAAAATAGTCATTCAAACACCAAAATTAGCATGTGTAACAACTCTTATCCTAAGAAATAAATCAATATTTGAATTTCAAAAGAAAAAAAATTAATCTAGTATGACTAGTGTGCATGTACAAGAATTTTATTTTTTGTCGTTTTTTTCACAATATTGTATGTAATTTCCAATATTCAGTGATAACATGAATATTAGTTAGAGTGGATTGTGGAAATATGATAACACTAATTGTATGTAATTATTAAAGAGGAAGAGAAAATTTTCTTGTCAAATTTTGTATTTGCATTTTCATGGAATAGTTGCTTGCATGCATATTTGAATTTAAAAAAAACAAAAACAAATAAAATGTTAGAAAAAGAAGTAATCATTTGTTTTTTTATTCATATTAATCTTAGCATCATATATATTAAAAGCAAAAAAAACCAAAAAAATTGTAAAAAAGCCAAAAAAGCAATTAAGTCGTTCAAAAATATAAAAAAAGAATAATAACCAAAACACCAAAAAAACTAAAAACTATATAAAAAGAAATAAGCACAACATTTAGGTATTGCCACATTCACACCAAGGAGCTCTTAAACTTAGTCTAAAATGGAAAAATAATCAAAACAAAAAAGAAACTTGCCTCATCAACTTGAAAACAAACTTAGGTTTTGTCAAACACTTAAATCATCTAGGAGATTCACTCATTCATTCTTCATTCTCATTGGATATCTCAAGCCTATATATGTCCAAGAGTGAGAATGAATTGGATTGAGGGTACTTTGAGTGAATTAAGGAGTAAATACTAACCCTCATTGATGCAAAAAAGTTTATTTACAAAATAGCTTTAGAAATTATTCGTCAAGAAGATAAATCTAGGATAGTCATTAAAGTGGAAATTTAAGAAGCCTTTGTAAATGTAACAACTATGTAACATTATTCTTGAACCCCCATCAAGATACTTACACCATATGCATTCAAGTCATTGCACATAATGTGACTACCATGCTTTAACTTAGTCATTCTACCATCCATAGGCAACTTTTCCCTCATGGAGAGATGATGCAGGAGCATCCCTGGTTCATAGCAATCTTGCATCAACCAAAAATATTTTCCTTTTTGTTTTCCTTTTTGTTTGCAGTTTCTGTTTTATTTTCTATGTGTCTCGGTTTTGGCTCAGTGGATCCTGTGGAATTGGATTCTACTTGAAGACTTTATCATATTTCTTGCTTCCAGACCGCATTGCATTTCGATCATTTTTCGGCAAGATATCACTATTGGTTTCCTTGACAGTTTCCTATTACCGATTGGAAGTTCTTGTTACCAGTTGCCTAGAACTATTTTGGTGATCTACCGGAAACCCTTTCCAAAGCTTGCAGAGCCTTGGGCATTCATTCTGATGTTCCTTGGTGTGTGGCCAACCTTTTCCTGTGATCTACGTTTCATCCTTTGGATTTTCTGGAGGAATCTCTTGGCGGAGGCCGACCTTGTTTATTTTGCACGTTAGGTCTTGTTCTTCGAGTTTTGATCCCTTTTGGGGCGACTTGACCCTTTGGATCGATATATATAATTGCAATTGCACATTAGAATAGAATCAAGGAGAGAATCAAGTATCTAGACTGTGCGTAGAAGATAGATTTCACAATTCAAGGTCCCAATTGTGACCTATTTTGTATGTTCTTCTAGGCCTGTAAGCCGGTATGTTGTAACCCGGTTGTTATCGGTTGGATGTAATCAATTTTCATGCAATAAAACAATCTATTCTGCATTGCCTCCATCATATCTTTGTGTTTACGTTGTGTTTACTCTTGGTGACCAGTCCGGATTGATCTCTTTGAGATCCCTCCTCACCGATGACTGCCTCAAGTGGTATCAGAGCGAAGTTTCATTCTGGAGGTTGTGTGTCCTGGAATTTTGTTGTAGGGTGGTGGATTGCGGATCCGACCTGCAGCTGCAGAGTACTAGCATGAACAATGGTGTGAAGAGGAGCTATGAATGGTGGAGCGTGTGGGAATGTAGACCCTACTGTGATGGAGATGTTGTGAGGTATAGAAGCCCGGTTGGAAGCTGTGGAGATAGCCCAGAGAAGAGGCCGACATATTGAATATGTAAGTGAAGATGAAGGAGAAGAATCCCGATAGAACAAGCAAACCTACCGGCGGTTGATCCGGATGAGGAAAGGTTTTTGAGGGTTTTGAGTAGGGTGAATACTAAACCTCATTTTACACCAATGGAATATGATGGAAAGTTAGATTCAGATGAATTGATGGATTGGATCTTGGAGATGGAGAATTTTTTTGATTTTGAAAACACTGCAGAAGAGAGGAAGGTGAAATATGCCTATACTTGGTTGAAAGGTCATGCATCTCTTTGGTGGGAGCATTTGCAAGTTGATAGATAGAGAGGAGGTAAAAACAAGATTAAGACATGGGATTGGATGGTTGCTAAGTTGAAGTCAAACTTTGTGTCGGTGAATTATCAAGTGGATCTGTTCCGGAAGTTGCAGAATTTGAGACAGAAGGAATCTAGTGTGAATGAGTACACCGAAGCATCTTACAAGTTGAACATCAGATTCAAACATGATGATGAAGTTGAACAATTTGCAAGATATTTGAATGGATTGCGGATGTCTATACAAGATGAAC
Organism: Cryptomeria japonica; assembly: GCF_030272615.1. Lineage (NCBI taxonomy): Eukaryota > Viridiplantae > Streptophyta > Pinopsida > Cupressales > Cupressaceae > Cryptomeria > Cryptomeria japonica. The sequence goes on from NC_081409.1 coordinate 326,487,894, forward strand.
TCAATATGATCAAATTTGGAGAGTGTAGAATAGGCTTACCAGTATGCCCTAAAGGCAGAAGAGAAGTTAAACAAAAGACATGAGCAGAGGCAGAGAGGCAGAGGTGGAAGGTTTACCAGAGGAAGATCTCAAGGAGAAAAAGGAACCAATATAGATCAGAGAAAGGACAAGGAAGTGAACAAATAAGGTAATTCATACCAGAAGGATGATATAAATTTCTCACAGAGGAGATAACCGGATAGTTACCGTAATGAGACTTTTGGAAGACAAGACAAGAGGACATTTAGAGGAACTTTCTTTAAGTATGGAGGAGAAGGACATCGTGCATTTGAGTGTAAGAAGACAAAAACTACCAGAAGAGTAGAAATGGTGGAAGAAAACCTCACTGGATCAGACAATAAACTGGAAGATGGAGAATTGTTGGTGATGAGGAGAGCTTTTTGTCATATCAAAGGAGATGAAGAGCCCTTGCAAAGGAAGAATTTGTTCAAGACCAGATGTAAGGTATCCAATAAGTGTTGTAAAATTGTTATTGATAGTGGTAGTTCAGAAAAATCTTGTTTCATAAGAGATGGTGAAAAAGTTGAAATTGGATAGATTGAAACACCCTAAGCCTTATTAGATATCATGGATTTAGGATGAACATAAGTTGTTAGTAAGTGAACAATGTTTGGTGAAGTTGAAAATTGGGAATTATCATGGTGAAGTCTTGTGTGATATTATGCATGTGGATATTTGTCACCTTTTGTTGGGTAGACCTTGGCAGTTTGATAGACAGGCAGTACATGATGGGAGAAAGAATACATACGCTATTGTGGCCAATGGGATGAAGAAAACCTTGTTACCCTTGGAGGAACCTTTGAAGAATGAAGTTTGTACAAATGCTAGAATCTGTTTGTAGATGGAAGGAAATTCATGGATGGATTGAGACATGAGGATGTATGTTTTGCCTTAATTCCTAAGAAGATTGAGAAATCAAAACTAAAAGGAGAACACCCGGAAGAGATAAAATCTTTGTTGATAGAATATGAGGACATCATTTCAGATAATTTACCTAATGGATTTCCACCTGTGAGAAGTATTAGTCATTGCATGGACTTGGTTCCTGGAGCTAGTTTGCCTAACAAAGTTGCACATCGGTTGACACCAACAAAAAATGAAGAAATGAATAGACAAGGGTGAATTCACAAAGCTGGTTCCCACTTTTGCCAACAAAGGAATTTGGCGAAAGTGGGAACTTCGATTTTCTAGGTGTTTGAGCGAAATAGTGGTATTCGCTCGAACTACCCCTGGGAGTTCGAGCAAACCACGTTGCGGACCTGGGTTCGCTCGAACTGCGGGTGACTTTGTACGGGCCAAAATGAAGCCTATTGGTTTGAGCGAATGGGGGTTCACTCGAACCATAATGGATTCGAGCGAAGCCCATTCGCTCGAATTATTGTTCATTCGAACCCTCTAATTTGAGGTTTCTCCCAAAAAATTTCAGAATTCTGAAGAATTAATGACTTCGGAGCTCTGGTTCAAAGCACGAATGAAATAATATTGATAACCCAAAAATATTAGATTGTAGTACTCAGAGCAAGCTTTCCAACAAGTATAATTTTGTTATATTTTGAATTTATTATGTTCTTATTTTTTTAATTTTATGGAAAATTGGTTTTTCATTGAACATGAACTTCTCTATTCAACGCATTGGGAAAAATAAGAAACTAATTCAAAAAAATTCTAAAAAATATCTATGCCCCTGGTATTGATGTCTTCTTTCTAACAAAAAAAATAAAATTGAATTTTGATTTATATAGAACACGTTATGTGTTCAAACGTAAACCTATGTCTAAATTATGACTAGTCAGACTTCAAAACTTTATAAAATGAAAAATATTGAACATATCACTATAAAACCAAATGCAAGCCCTGGATATTGATGTTACAAAGCAAAATTTGAAAGAATTGAGTTTTTATCATTTATAGAAAAAAAAGTTATACGTTTCGGGAGGCACCTCACTCTTAAAAAATGTAGTTTGTTGTTAAAAACTACTTTTCGAGGGAGATGGAATTTTTTTTTAAAAATCCTTCAAAAAAATTTGAAAAAAATGTATATAGAATCTAAAAACAAAATGCTAGAAATCACTAATTTACATCATCTTCAAATTTTTAATAGTTTAAAAGTTATAGTTCTCGGAAGTTGAAGATTATTTTAAAAATGTACATCTCAGTGTCAAAAGTGGCAAAAAAGTGGGAACCATTATTGTGAGTTCACCCACAAGTGCAAGAGCTGTTGAAGAAAGGTTTGATCAGGGAGAGTCTGAGCCCTTGTGCAGTACCAACAGTATTAGCACCTAAGAAGGATGGAGAGTGGAGAATGTGTACTGATTCCAGATCAATAAACAAGATCATAGTGAAATACCAATTTCCTTTGCCTACGATGGATGACATAATGGATTGTTTGAGTGGAGCCAAATACTTTACAAAGATAGATTTGAAGAGTGGATATCATCAGATCAGGATTAGAGAACGTGATGAGTGGAAGACAACATTTAAGACAAATGAAGGACTGTATGAATGGTTGGTGATGCCTTTTGGATTTACTAATGCACCAAGTACTTTCATGAGGCTGATGAATGAGGTATTGAAGAAATTATTGGGTAAGTCTATTATTGTGTATTTGGATGACATTCAGATTTTCAATAAGACAAAAGAGGAGCATTTGTTGCAGTTAAGACAAGTTGCTTATCAATATCAAGAAGTGTACTTTCATGAAGGATGAGTTAGTCTATTTGGGATTTGTGATATCTGAGGATGGTTTGAAGATGGACCCTAAGAAAGTGAAAGCAATTGTTGAGTGGCCTACATTGAAAAACATTGGACAGGTAAGATCATTTCATGGATTGGCTAGTTTTTACCAGAAATTTCAGTTCAGTTTGTAACCCTATGACTGAGACCATGAGAGGAGATTAGAAGGAATTCAAGTGCACCATTGGAGAAAAAAAAAAATTGAACTATTGAAGCAGAAAGTGACTGAGCAACCTGTGTTGTCTTTACCATATTTCAATAAAGTATTTCAAGTGGATTGTGATGCAAGTGGAACAACAATAGGAGTATTCTTGAGTTAGGAAGGGAGAGCAATATCTTATTTTAGTGAGAAGTTGAATGATGTCTGGAGGAGATATTCAGTGTATGATCAAGAGTTTTATGCCATAGTTCAAGTCTTGAAGAACTGGAGACATTATTTGTTGCCTAAGGAGTTTGTGTTGTATACAGATCATCAAGCTTTGCAGTATTTGAACAATCAAAGTAAGTTGAATCATATACATATGAGATGGGTAGAATTCTTGCAGAGTTACACCTTTGTGTTGAAGCATAGAAGTGGGAAATCTAACAAAGTTGTTGATGCACTGAGTTGGAGAAGGAATTTGCTGGCAGAGATGAGAGTGACAGTATTAGGATTTGAAGATTTGAAGACCTTATATGATGATGACCCGGATTTTACAGAACTTTGGAAAGCATGTAGAGACCCGGTTATGGTAGATAGAAGCAAGTGGTTGGATTACTTCATTCAGAATGGGATGTTATTCAAAGGAGTTCAGTTGCGCATACCTAAGAGTTCTATGAGGGAGAATCAGATAAAGGAGAAACACAATGGAGGACTAGCTGGACATTTTAGCATTGACAAAACAGTAGCATTGATGAGTGAGCAGTACTTTTGGCCCCAGATTCATAAGGATGTTAAGAGATATATGCAAAGTTGTAGAGTTTATCAAGTTGCAAAGGGTAGTAGTCAGAATGTGAGATTGTATAAACCTTTGACAGTACCGGTAAGACCTTGGGAGGATAAAAGCATGGATTTTTTACTTGGATTACCTAAGGCACCGAGAGGGAATGATTCTATATTTGTGGTAGTGGATAAATTCTCTAAGATGGATCATTTCATACCTTGTAAGAAGACATCAGATGCATTGCATGTAGCAAACCTAATTTTCAAGGAAGTGGTAAGGTTGCATGGATTACCTAAGAGCATAGTTTCAAATAGAGACACTAAGCTTGTTTGCTATTTTTGGAGAACACTTTGGAAGAAGATAAAGACAGATTTGAATTTTAGTTCTACTTTTCATCCACAGACTAATGGACAGACATAAGTTGTTAACTAGAATTTGGTAAACTTGTTGAGATGTTTAGTGGGATATAAAACCGGAAGTTGGGATTTAATCCTTGCACAAGCAGAGCTTGCCTACAACAACTTAGTGAATATAACTATCGAAAGAACACCTTTTGAGATTGTTACCGGAGTGCATCCTAGAGGTATATCAAAATTGAGAGACACTAGCAGTGAAGACCGAAGAAGTTCAGAAGAAGAAAACTTTGCAGATCACATGACACCATTGCATATTCAGGTTAAGCAACATTTGGAAGACATCAACATTAAGTATAAGGAGAAGGAAGATGAGAAGAGGAGACATAAAGAATTTGAAGTTGGCATTGAAGTGATGGTATTTCTGAGAAAAGAGAGATTCACGGTTGGAACATATAACAAGTTGCAGATGAAGAAGTTTGGACCTTGCAGGATTTTGAGGAAGTTCAACTCTGGAAATGCATATGAAGTGGAGTTACCAGATAGTCTAAGTATTTCACCAGTGTTTAACATTGCAGATCTTCATGAGTACCATGAACCAGAATTCAGTGAGAACAATGTTGTAGACTTGGAGAAACAGTTTTCCCAGAAGGAACCGGATCAGATTGAAGAAATTTTGGATAGTAGGATTGGGCGTAGTACCCGAAGTAGTTAGTATAAGGAATATCTTGTGAAGTGGAAGGATAGACTAGTTGAAGATTTATCTTGGATTTCTTAGGTAGAGGTAGATCGCCTTGGTTTCCCTTTGACCTCAGCAAAGTGATAGGCTCACTTTTTTTTCAATAACCTCGGATTTCTGATGCAGGAGCATCCCTGATTCATAGCAATCTTGCATCAACCAAAAACATTTTCCTTTCTGTTTGCAGTTTCAGTTTTCTTTTCTGTGTGTCCCAGTTTTGGCTCAGCGGAACTTGTGGAGTTGGATTCTACTTGAAGACTTGATCATCTTTCTTGCTTCCAGACCGCATCGCATTTGGATCATTTTCCAGCAAGATATCGCTATCGGTTTCCTTGACAGTTTCCTGTTACTGGTTGGCAGTTCTTGTTACTAGTTGCCTGGACCTATTTTGGTGATCTACTGGAAACCCTTTCCAAAGCTTGCGGAGCCTTGGGAATTGATTCCAATATTCCTTGGTGTGTGGCTGACCTTTTCCCATGATCTACGTTTCATCCTTTGGATTTTCCAAAGGAATCTCTTGGTAGAGGCCGACCTTGTTTATTTTGCACGTTAGGTCTTGTTCTTCAAGTTTTGATCCCTTTTGGGCCGACTGGATCCTTTGGATCGATATATATAATTGTAATTACACATTAGAATAGAATCAAGGAGAGAATCAATTATCTAGACTGTGTGCAGAAGATAGATTTCATGATTCAAGGTCCCGGTTGTGACCTATTATGTATATTCTTCTAGGCCTATGAGCTGGTATGTTGTAACCCGGCTGTTACCGGTTGGATGTAATCAATTTTCATGCAATAAAACAATCTGTTATGCATTGCCTCCATCATATCTTAGTGTTGTTGTTGTGTTTATTCTTGTTGACCAGTCTAGATTGATCTCTTTGAAGTCCCTCCTCACTGGTGACTGCTTCAAGAGAACAATTCCATCATAGTGGTTGAGACACAAATGAATATTATTCCCACTTACATGACACTTATTCCATGACAAGAGTTGCCACTCTATTTGCTTTTGCCACATGAGTAAGAGTGATTTGTCAACAAATTAATCAAGTTTGGGCAATGTATGTGTACATTTCTATTTATAGTTCACACGTAGAAATGTTGAATCATATTTGGAGTGTACATACATGCCAAGAGAAATGTGAATGATTATGTGTCTATCTTAATTATTGAAAATGCCAATAGAGTTCTCTAGCTAATGATCAAGTGATATGAGTATGACTTAATGAATAATAAATAATAAATAATGGATATCTTAAATAAAATAGGGATTTTGCCTTTATACAACACCTTAGCATACAAATTTGAATATTGTATTCTTGAGTTAGTAAGTAACAACTAATTATTGACAAGTTGGCTTAGGAACATGCTTGAATATCTTATGCCATGTGTTCTAGATCACAATAGATTTCAAAATCATGTAATGAATATCAAATTAGTCTCACTTTCCCATCCCCTTACCATCCTCAAGATAGTGGACAAGCTATGTCCATCAACAAAAGTCTAATGAAAATAATTAAGAGGACATTGACCCAAAACAAGAAGAAATGGGATGATAAACTAAAGTATGCACTTAACCTATAAGGTTGCTATGCTACAAGCATCTTTAAATTTGTTTATGGGATAGATGCAAAGATGTTAGTTAGTTTAGGACAACCAACATATCAACTATTATAGAATATTGGTGACACAAAAGTTTTATAATATATGATAGAGTCATGTAACTAGTAGAGTTGCAAGAAAAAAAAATTGCACATCAGAATGCTATGTTGAATTAAAAAATGTCAAAGTATTTATTTGAAAAGAGAGTGTTGAAAATGAATTTCTAACTTGGATATTTGTATCTTATGTAGAATGCAATATTTGAAGACAAAGGAAAAAATGAAAAGCTTGATCCTTTATGGCTAGGGCCATACAAAGTTGGAAATGTTTATGGAGGCAATGTATATCATTTGATGGGCTTGGTAGGGAGCTTGATGGGACCAACTATTTGTGGCTAACCTTTAAAGCATTATTTTATATGCATGCAAGCAATGCTAAGTCTATTTTTTACACAATTTTTGTCTTGTACATATTGTGGTGCTTGTGCAACCATGACCCTTATTTGTCATGATGGAGTGTAAATTAGTCTTAGCCCCTATTGTTCCTCATTTTTGGTTTTCTCGGCTTCGAGATCTAAATTCTCATTGTTTCTATAAGATACATACATCCCCAATTAGAGTCTTTCAAGACTCATGTTTGTAATGACAATTTCACTTGAGTCCCTTTCATTTTGTGTCTTTGTAATATTTTAGCATCAAAGACTACAAAAATTAATGAAAATCCTAAAAAGTCTAGGTCATTTCCTATATCATCCCCTATGTTTTTTATGTTTGTTAGAGTTTTGGACTTTCAAGGAAGTCCATACCTAGATACTCTCCCTACTAATCTCACAAAATTGCTCGTGCTTTTATAAAATTTGTTTGTGTTTTTGTCCAAAGTTTTAGACTTTCATGTACCAAATCCTTACCAAAATTTTATCCTTGCCATGCCTTTCCAAAAATTTCACACTTTCCTTCTAAGTTAATTTGCAAGTTTTGGAGTCTCAAACTTTTCCATACAATAATACTATTCCATTGGTATGTGGTATAAGTTCTTCCTAATCGCCAAATTAAATCTGTAAAAAGTATAAGGGACATAGTATTAGAATTTCATTCTTGCCATTACCTTGTACCCTTTTCCATCAACCCTAATCTCCTAGTGTAGTTCATTTGGATAAAATAGAAATTCAATATTGTTAAGTTCAATATTGGGAACTTGGTAGAACATGACTAAGGTTATGAATATTGCAAGTTTCACAAGTTTGCAAACCCTACAAAAATATGATAAAAGGGTAGATGAATTAAGGTTTCAAAGGTCACAAATTTCTTGATACCCCAACAAAGAAACAAGGAAAGGTTGTCAATTTCATGACGTTGCAAATTTTGCAGGTTCAAAAACTATAAGAAAATGTGACAGAGAGAAGAAATGAGTTCAAGTGTCACAAAGTTCGCTACTTTTCAAACTCTACAAAAGACCAACATGGTTCTTAAGTTTTCAAAAAGTGAAAGTGTGAAATGGTTTATGGTCTACATTGAATGAATAAAAACCCACCTTCTGTTGGAATAAAGGATCACTGAGAGGGGGGGGGGGGGTGGGGGTGAATCAATGATCTATTGGTTAGAAGATTTTCAAACTTAACTTTCAACCATCGGAAGCAAATACTTGAAACTGAAATGCAGAAACATAAAACAAACAACCACAAGATCATAACATCGATATTTTTACGTGGAAACCCAAATGGGAAAAGCCACGGTGGGATTTGAACCCACAATATTATTCCACTATGGCCAATAGAAAAACAATATTACAAAGTGGGAATGCACAAGCATTCAGGCACATTGCCTAGAGCTCATTGCTCAATTACAATAACCCGAAAGGCTACAACCCTCAGGGAAGTCTCATTGACTTACAAAGTTGTTACAGTGATGAATTACAATAAATAAACTCTGAAATAGCATCTACAATGCCTGGGTGAGTTCTGGTTAAGTACTGAATACATTGACTGGATCACCTTCTCTGTTATGCTCTATTATGCCCTGTTCTCTATCTCAGTCAGCCATCAGATCAAGAATACGCATGTGAAACTACTCTACAAAGGATTCTCGATCACCTCTCACTTGCATACAATCACATCATTCACCAAAAACATCATCCACATCAAACTTATATACCGACAACCACAAAATAAATCATACATTATGTCGGCCTGCTAGTGTAATGTGTAGTCTCATGTCGGCTTGACCAGATCATCAAAGATAAATGTGGATCGCCAAAACAATAATAAAATGATGTGTTTAAGTTGGCCCAATTAACTCAAACATGATTCAATGCACCGCAATCATCAGAAAGCTTCCAGACCCAAAAATGCTATGTTCTTCCTGAAATACTAGTTAATAAGCTATCAGTTAATACCCGCTTTCGGATACGAAGAATTATGACCACCAAATTAAATCTCCATGAAGAGTTGCCATCAATGACAACCCTAAACCAATAGTTAGCCACCAGAAACCACCAGATGAGTGTCAATTGCCAAGACCTTCACCAAGGAGTATGAGTGATTTGTGCATTGAAACACGTGTGATGAGGCGATGGCCTAATTGCTATGCATATTTTAGACTCCTTATTCTTCCACATTGAGGAGTGCACTACATCTAGAGAGGTACGGGATAAATATCAGAGTCTCTTTAGTTTAGTTAGAGAAATTAGAGCTATGGAACTAGAGGTAGAACTGGCATTTGTTTCTATTGATACCTTTCTTTTTATTGAGGACTATTTGGTTAAGTTTAAGTATTTGTGTTCTTTGTTGATTACTAGAATTACTCTAGGAAAACAACCTTATGGGAAACACAACAATGGGGAACCTGCACATTTTACTGAGTAACCTCCAGGATTTTAGAAGTTGGCTCTTTGTTCATTGAGGGGGAGAAAAGGGAAGAAGGAAACATTAATGCAAAACTACTCTAAAGCGATACACTAAAATGATTTTCTGTCAAAATATGAAGCACAAAGAACTTCACATACATGTCATTCTGAGGCCCATTCAACAATCTACATGCTCAGAAAACTAATCAAGATCTAATCATGAACCCTTTTAACATAAAGAAATATACACCATTCATCTACCAAATAACAAGCATGAAAACATAGTTTAATCGACAGAATCTTAAACATATATCACTAAAGTCATACCAAAATTTAAAATGTGAACAAAAAACTATTAACACATACTAGACCAAATAATCTCAGAGGCTATAAGCACAGTTTGATTATCTCAATCAAGAAATAAAATAAAAAATTTGAGGCTCAATCCTAGCCAAATAGAAAACTTATCTATATCTCTTTAGTAAACTAAAAGTTTTGAACCCTTTTCAAAGAAAACATTGCACTTCTTATAGAATAGGACCTAATGGCCCAAAACTAAAAAACAAATAAAGAATCTCCAAAAACATCGTTGGCACTTCCTCGATGCTCGTGGAAACACCTAAAACATGTAGGAGAAACTTCTCTCATCTCCTAGCAAAAATGCATCCACCACTCTATTATACGGATCAAAAAAGGATCTCGACAGTTCTCTTGCAATGGCCCTTTCTAAACATTTGAGTTGCAGTCCCCAAAAATGGTTAGCAACCACCTGCGACACTCCTCCTTCTAACTAAATGTGCGAAGCCTTTTAAACTATCACTCTAAAAAACATGTGGTAGTAGGAAGAAAAGAGTTGGGCTTTGGCAGAACTGCGACCCCATAACCTCTCAAAGAGTTGCCACGTATTTCAACAATGTTATTGCAAAACTGTGGGCCCAACCTTGCAGGTGCGAAAAGATAAAATGGCATGCATCAAAAGAACACAAATCCTCAATAAGGAAAAGAAAGAGATACTAGGAATACATGTCGTGCCAATAAACGACAGGCACAAGAAAACCTATCAAAACGTGGTATGGATAAAATAAAGTCCACAACGTTTTGGTGACTTCTGGGACAATCATGCCTGCGGGATGTCGATACCCAAAATTTCAGGTTTCAAACCAGACTTAAGCATATGTAGAGTAGAGCTAGTCAAGGACCTGTTGTAAAGGGACCCAATCATCCTCTGAGAGTTGTTCCTAAGACTTGAGGATTTGATAATTTTGATCAAGGCAAATAATGTCATGAAAAGGTATGTCACACAACTCATTATTTACCAGTTTGAGCAAAGTAAGGAGCTGAGCCAATGGATGCAACAACTCCTCAACCTCAATGACAACAGGGGGAACACTTAGATTCTAGAAAAAGTTCTCTTGTTGTTGCTGCTCAATTAGGTTCAAGATCTACTCAACTCTTAAAACCGAATCATCGGGGAGAAAAGGAGAGGGTAAGTCAAGACTTCCAAAATGTTCAAAACATTCCTTGATATGTGAGGTCAAGGACTTGAGTATTCTTAAGGTGGACGTGACTTGCGTTGCTACTTTTTGGCGATTTATAAAATCATTAGCATTTCTAGCCAGCTACTTGTGATCATTGAATTCTACGACATCAACTCCTCTTTGAAAGCAGTATACAACCACTTGATCAGCTTCTGAGCATCAGGAAATTTGGGCGTGATAGATTGTATGACTTTGTTAATGACACTACTTGCCTCGGAACATAAAGATAGTGCGTCAGTCAGAAAATTTAGGGTCGGTTGCAAAGAGGGGCATAATTGTTTCACTTTCTTCCAATGAGAAAATTATAGCTCTCGAATGAAAAAGGTAAAATCTGCAGGAGCGATAGGAGGAACATAAACATGTTTTCACAAGAGAGAGATCTCCTCCTCCTTTGCCCGGACAATCGGATACAATTATTTAACTTTTTGCCCTACCATGGATGCTTCATTCCCTAATGTTATGATTCTTGTACCTTGATCCTACAACTTTTCTTGCATTTGGACCAAGTTATTGCATTCTCTCCAAAGCCTCATTCGACTCTTGTAGGTCTTTATTTGATTGGGCCTTTTTGTTCTGCCATTCTTGTGCTTCTCACTCTCTTCATTCCTTATCCTTTAAAAGGAGTTCCTATGCATTACTCAACTCCTGGAATTTTTTTTCTTTATCTCGGATTGCATCTTGCAGCCGAGTTTGGATCTGAGTTACATTTGGCGAACTTGCTTGGAGTTGTAATAATTCTTGTTCCTTATCATGGAATTTCATGCTCAATTCATTATTCTCTGCTTGCTCTACCTATAGCTAGGTTGTCACAATGTTTAAGGAAATTTGTAGATTTCCTCTTTCTACCTTCCCCTTCTAGACATCGGCCTAAAGATGAGTGATCTCAACATTTCTAGCTTTCTCTTCCTTTTTTATATGGTCAACAAGAGCTTTGACATGACTCAATTCATTTGTCACTTTCTCCAAGCGTCTACTCTTTTTGAGGAAATCAAATGATACAAATTTTTGTGTCTCTTCCATCATCTCTATCTTATTGTGTGCGTGAGTTTATTTCAAATCTACACTGATGGCATGCATTGAATAGTCCACTATTTGCATTTCTCCTTATGGTTTGATTACATTAGGGAACATGGCCGTGAACATTAGATTTTGACTTTCTTCATTGAAGTATGTATAAATACTGGGATGAGTAGGTCTCCGACAATCCTTCTCTTTTTACTTTGTATCCCTTTGAGATTGAGCTAGTTTAGAGGATTTCACCTATGGCATGAAATCTGATGGAGAAGGGACCGCGTGACCTACGAAGGGAGTGTCAAGTGGGAGAGCAAAAGGGATCGAGACTATAGGATCTCTTAGAAACATGTGAATTGGTTGGGGAAGAGTAGCAGGAGAGAAAGGGGGAATGCCTTGCATAGCTCCAGTAGGAGGGGATGAAAATGGACCAACACTTGATGATGCAAGAGGAGTGGGACTTACAAAACCTAACATCTATGTGACAGAAAAGGTGGGCACAAATTGAACAAGGGTTTGTGTGGATGTGCCCAAGGTGGGAGAAACATGCGGGGACACAACAGGAAAATTAACAAATGCGGGGGCTGACTCAGATTGAGATATTGTTATAGAAACAATAACTATAGTAGGAGAAATAGCAGTAATGGTTGAAATGGGTGGAAAAGAAACAACAAGAGAGAATAAAGACTGAGAGCAGAGAAGAGGGGGAGAGAAAAGTACCTGAGCCGAAGACACTACTGTTGCTAATGGAACCTGGGCCGCAATGGGTACCTGGGTCTGAACACTCCTCAAAACCTCTAGTAATGTATGTTTCTTCCTTGGAGAGGAAGAGCTAGCACATGCCTCACTAGATCGTTGGATTAATAACTGGGAGTGGGGCTTTTTAATAGGCTCGATAGTAGCCAGTGATATAGTTGCTCGGTAAGTTGGACCTGACTCAACCTCTTTCCCTTTACCAGTTTATTGTTGAATATCTTGTTGTGGGGATGCTTCTTGAGGACTAGTGCCACCTGAAGGGGGATCATAATTGTCTTCTATGTCTATATTATATTTCTCCCATTCTTCCTCAAATTTATCATCCAAAGGATAGTTTCCTATTGAACTTCGGAGCTGTCGAACTTCTTGTCGGTACGTCCAAAAAGCTAACCTCTTGTCCTGCTGCCAATTATCATCATCCATCCTTTTAAGAAAATTGATAGGAATTGGTTTAACCGGATTTACCTGTTCAGTTGGGTCATAAAACTTCAACCATGGCAGTCATTCTTTGGCGGCGATGGCATCTAGGTCCATGTACAATCTTGGGTCATCTCTCGGAGGGTTAATCTAGGCTTCCTAGGACTCACGTGGCATATGTGTTATGGGATTATTTCTCTTTGCCAGAAAATTGTCTAGGTCATAGCTCCAAGGGTCATCAATAACAACAAGACCTGATTGTACCAATTTAGAAGTGAGCACCCCCTCAATCGAGAGTCTCTTTCCCAGAACAACAGGCCATATAATCTTATGGTCCTGGGTAATGGCGACATCATGCTTACCTGAGCCTATTATATTTTCAATCATGACTAACTGCCTAAAGATCTCTAAGACCGGCATGTGATTAGTTACACAAGTTGGGAGACGAAAAGGCTCCTCCATAAAACTGTACCCTGATGAAAGAGAAATCTTTGCACAGAAACCAGTCACAAGGGAGGCTACATGTGGACATCTAGCCAATTTGCTGCTTCGTGAAGCGAGTAAAAGAATCTGGGACCTTTTCTACTAAATCTTGCATGAAAGGGGCCAGGAAACAATCGGAAAAAGAATACGCATCATGCGTGGTAGACAGTATGGAAGTCTATGTAGCTATAGGTTTCCTCCTATTGTGCTCATCAAAAATTGATAATGCCATGTAATGACTGAATAAACTCCTTGTTCTGATGCGGGAACATGTGAGCTAGAAAAGAAGTGTATCTCAACCTGAAGTGTGTCTGGAAATTAGTTAGTTGCTCCATTATTCCTTGGGTGATGATTTCAGCAAAGTCATACAAGAAAGCTTCTTTCTATTTTGAGAGTTTAAAGAGCACACCCATTTGGAAGGTATGGATGCTTGGATCGTTATCAAGGCCACAAATGTAGGCCAACATAGAAGCGACCTCCTTCAAGTCATCCTACTTCAAATCATTGAGTGCTAATGGGAATTTTGGAATTTGGGTGAGTTCACAGTGAGTTTCTTATCCATTGCGCCGCAACAAAAACTTAAATTATCCTTCCTGGTTCGCCAGTCTGTTTCTAATACCTCCTTGTGGAAAATCTATGTTTGATGGGCAAGAAAGGGGATGCACAACATGTCTTAGATAGTGGTATAGGAGCACCTCCTGACTAATATTATAAGAGCAATAAATTCTAAAGGTCACACATGGGAATGTGACCTTCCAATCAATGTAATAGGATAGTCTTGTTTGTTTGATTTTTGTAATAAACCCCACCTTGTCACCCAATGACATGGATTTGGCAAATTGATAAGCCACCATGGGTATATGGGCCTAGGGGTATTTGGTTGAGTGTTATCTAGGTTTTTATGTGTTGGATATGTCTTAGGAAGGTTTAGGACATGTTGAAATATCTCTAGGTAGGTGGATTTAACATATGTCAAAAGTTGCTCAAACTTGACAACTTTTGGTTGCAAATAGAAACTTCTTTCCAATGGTCACCTCGGCTCAAAAGGTGGTTGATAAAAATTGTGGAAGGTATAAAATTTCATTCCCAATCATCATTGAGGGGAGAGGATGACTTTGTAAACATTTGGCATCATTGAAGTAATACAATTCTAAGAATTTCTTGTAATTCTGTTATTCTACACGGTGTACCATACTGTACAATCATTTTGGAATTAGAAAACTACTGGGATGTGCTAGAGTGTCCAATCACCTTTTAGTTGCATCAAGTTTGAGGTCCTAGTTCACCAAGACAGGGGAGAAACCTACCATTTTCTAGAAGTGATCTAGATTTGACAGTTTTGCCTAGGGTTTTGCAAAGAAATGGCCTCATCTTGCTGATCCTTCATTGGTGGTTCATGGATCTGGAGGGGATGCAAGTATGGCCAATTTATTTTATGATTTTGAAGGCCTTTTGCAAGTTAGGACTAGCTGGAGGTGAGGGTTTGATGCATTAAGGTGGGCAACTCCATGTGGCCACCGTGCAAGTGTAAGCAAATAGGTCTCACATCAGGGGTTAGAGGTCTGATCATGACCTAAGACTTAGGAATTAGTGTATTTTACATTTCCTAAGAGTGTTCCTTGATTTTTTCTAGTGAGTTAAGATATATGTCTACACACTCCTTTGTAAAATAGGCCTAATTGGGGCTATTAGGTCTCCTAACTAGAATAGGGTTTGGATTCTTATGCTCCTAACCGGTCAGAATCCTTAGGATATGTTTTGTAACTCCCAAAAGGGTATCTAAATTTGGTATTTTTTGTCTAGGTCTTTTGGAGAAATAAGGAGTTAAGTGTGGAAAACCAGTCTAGCAGGGCTACTAGGATTAGTAGGCCTTGTGGCAGCAGTTACCCCAAACTGGTAGAGGGAACCTAAATCATTGATAGAAGGGGGGTCTCTCTAATCTAAGGGACTTAAAACAAAACCTTAAATAGCAATTTTTGCATTGGATAAGGGACCAACCCATTGCTAGCCATAAGGTCCTTAAGAGTCTCTAGAAGACCTTATGAGATGCTCAATGAAAGAGAACCTGTGGGGGGGCTTCTTTGGAAGAAAGGGATGTGGGACTTGTCAAACTAGTATTCCTTAACCCCTTGTAGTGTGCTATGATTTCTAGGGTCCTTGGTGTGCTCTTGGATTGGGGGAACCTATCCTATACCTATACCAGGGCTCTTCATCAGATAGCTATTCTATGCTTATATCCACTCTCAGTGAAGCACCCTAAATAGTAGGGGGTCTAGAATAAAATTTCATGAGCATGCCTTGATGAATTCAGGGTAATGAGGGACCGTTGGGATGATATATTGCAGAAGACCGCAATTCCAAAGCTTGACTACTATAGACTTCAAATCCCCTTTGTGGTTGAGCATCCTAACACATGCAGCTTCTTGAAAACCCTTTGACTGCTTTCGTAATTCGAGATCAAAGAGCTCTTCAAACCTGTGTAAAACCAGAGCAAGAGTTTTGGTTATAGTCTTAGGTCTTTGGCTTGGTTCTCGGGTAAGCAGACTTAGGAAGAACGAGATGAGAAGCATAGGAAAAATCCCCATGCACATCCACCCAAGATCCAAGCTTAAATGAGCCCGACGCTTCAACTGGAACATCCATCTTTGTAAGTAAATTTCCCCTGACTTTTCCTTCTCAAAATTTTCTCTAACACCGAGAGATAACTCTTTGCAAAATAAAACTCCACATGCAACTTTATTAAAAAATATATATAAAAAAAATTCTTCTTTAAGACGCTTCATGCCTTATTTTTGCACTGAACAACGTGTTAATTATGCATCTCATCTCGTACATGCGCCATTTGTGTCTCTCGTGTGAAATCAATTTTGCGTGACACTTGCATAGCTGCCACCTCAACTATGCTGGAAAGATACTCTCCTTCACACGTCGTCATTCCAAGTAAACATACGGTTGTCTTGTAAAAAGCATGTACTTTATTTACTGCAATTAATATTGCCAGTTGCATAGGTGCAAGCAAAAAGATAGCAATGATTTACCTTGATTTGAAAAGTAAATACAAGGGAATGCATGGCACATTGTCGTACCTTTCACACTCTCCTAAACTCTAAGCAACTCAATTACAATCTGACTTCATATTTTTCAGGTTATGCATCAACTTGTGCAGATTTATGAACCCTCAATTTCCCTTTATTAGCTTGAAGTCTTGTCATGTCTATATATACAACCATGGTGCATATCTATCACTATCTTAACATTTGGCTTGATCTGTAGAATACAGCGAGCATGGACACTCCTATTAGGCTAGTGAGCAATAGGATGCAAGTAGCTTTCCTAGGGAATATTTCAGACAGGTGCCTTCAATGCATGACCAAGAGGACTGGTGATTTATTCATTGCTGCTATAAAATGGTTATTGGGAGAAGACATCATTGGTGTAGAAGATAGGTATCGCATGAACACAGACATCTGTTCGCTCTTCGTGGCTTTCCTATTGAACATTAGCATAGATGGGACTCTAATAACCCATCTTACTGAGGTCATTTTTCCTGAAACATACATAGGCAGACTAGATGAAGTGATCCATTGTGTTGTGCCCTTGGTTGAACTTCCCATGGCTTCATATTTGTGGCACTTCATAGATCACAATGAGGTGGTTCATTGGCACCCATTTATCTCTGGTTTTAGAACCATGACTTTGTCTCAACATCGCTACCGTGTTGAACGTGTTGTTGATATTTTGCTTAATCTACATTTCCTAATACCTTCAGAGGGTGTCACTTGGTATTCCAACTTTCGAGACTATATATTCACAAGAATTTTGACCCCTGAAGGGCCTCCTCAGCTAGTGACAGTTATGTTGTTTTCTGATTCTAACTCTGACTATATGGAGGAGGAGGATACTGATGATGATGAGGAAGACGACGACTGAGAAATGCCACTACCTGTTGCTTTTGTTTTGACTCTTTGTTAATGCTAACAAAAGGCCTAAGAGCCATTTTGTATATATCTATGTAAAGAGAATGGTACATAGTAATATAGTACTTTTATTTTGTGTTACAATGGCTCTTGATGAAATGTGTGCATTTATGTTGCTTTTTCTTAAAAAACTCAAAAAATCACTTTAAAACCTAAGGGTTCAAAAGGATCTTGACTAGGACAAAAGGTCTTTGGAAATAGGAAACACACTATTTACAATATTTACACATTAAGACAAAAAGCTTAATTAAAAGGTTTAAGGTGGATCCCATTGACTGAGATCTCCAATAATTCACCTCACATATTTTGCAACATAAAAGCATTGAATTCTTTGCATTCAAAGATGTGGAATGGGCCCTCCCACAAGCTATCAAACTTTGCATGTTGTCCTAGTTTCGCACCTCGTTCATTATATTTTAAGACAAGTTCTCTATGTTTAAAACCAAGGTTTGAACTCTTCTTGTCGAACCATCTTTTAATAATTTGTTGATGATTGTGGAGAGAATTGAAAGCTTCCTCTCTCTTCTCTTGTAACTCTAGGAGTTCCACCAACCTTACCTCCATGGGTTCATTCTCCTCTAACTCTAGAGACTTTAAAAGCTACAAGGTAGGGATCTCAAGCAAGATTGGGAACTGTGCTTCTTTTCTATGTACAAGCTCGTATGGGGAATTATTTAGTATCTATTTGGGAGTTACTCGATCAACCCAGAGTGCACTCCTCAATATTTATTCCAATCTTTTTTATGCTTGACTCCTATCCTTTTGATGATTCAAATCAATTTTTTGTTGGTTGACTTGGCTAAACCATTCCCCTATGGGTAATAGTTGAAAGATGTCTTCAAATCAATGTCATTGTCGAGGGAAAATTGAGTAACCTGAGAAACTTTGAAAGCTCTGGCATTATCTGAGATAATAGTTTTTAGTAGACCAAATCTTGCAACCAACTCTTCTAAGTACTCTAAGATTTCATTTTTGGTTGCGTTTCTTAAACGGACCACTTCCAACCATCTTGTAAAGTAGTTAGTTGCAGTGAGGATCCATTTGTGGCTATCCGAAGATGCTGGGTTGATCATCCCTATGAAATATAACCCCCATTTAGAAAAGGGATCATCTACTACTATAGGCTTGAGTGGCATAGTTGCATTTCTACGTTCCCAATGTAAAACTGGCACTCCTTGCATTCAAGGACAAGGGCATGTGCATCTTTAAATAATGAAGGCCAATAATACCCTACGTGTGTGATTTTGATAGCGGTCATTTGAGCTAAGAAGTGACCTCCCGCGGGGCCTCTATGGAATTCATGCAAAATCCTCTCGGCTTGCTACTTGTCCACGCAGTTGAGTATAACTCCACTAAAATTTCTCTTGAATAGGACTCCTTTAAGCAACTAGTAACCATTGTTCTATAATCTATAAAACCTTTTCTTTTCGGGAGGAAGGTTATATGGGAACCTTCTAGTTTTCATCAAGTTATTTAGGTCAGTGATCCAAAACCCTTCATCCCAATCTATGTGTGTCAACATTGTTTCGTCCTACTCCTCTTTTGGAGCCTCGGGTTCTTGAGCCACATATTCACATAGGCCTTTTCCAAAGATTACATTGGTAGGTCTGACATCAATGTCATACTCTAGGATTTTCGTAATCCAGTTGGCTCTTTTCTTTGTAATTTCTCCTTCCATAATGTACTCACGGACAACTGGGCGAGCAACATAGATAGTTGTCTTGTTACAAGTGATGAAATGCCCTAAACTTATTTAGGCCCTTTCCTATGGTGAATGCTTGCTTCTCCACAAAGTTGTACTTGATCTCATTCTCCTTCAATGTTTTTGAATAAAAGGCAATTGGGTGCTCCCCTATGCCCTCTGCATCTCTTTGTGTTAGCACAACA
The DNA here is from genome assembly GCF_030272615.1 of Cryptomeria japonica. NCBI lineage: Eukaryota > Viridiplantae > Streptophyta > Pinopsida > Cupressales > Cupressaceae > Cryptomeria > Cryptomeria japonica. The sequence goes on from NC_081409.1 coordinate 326,507,213, forward strand.
ACAATACTAAAATTGTTGGCATAAACATACATTAGAAAATCCCTAGACATGTTTGGGTCAACTAGGAATGGAGTGGATGGGATGGCTTCTTTTATATTTTCAAAAGATTCTTTCACTTCCGGGGTCCACTTGAAATGGAGGTCTGTTTGCAGCATTAAGGTGATGGCTCTAACCATCCTGGAAAAATTGGATATGAAACGGCTGATGAAATTGATTTTCCCCAAAAAAGATTGAACACCCTTCTTGTTTGTTCGTAGTGGAAGATCCTTTATTTCCATGACATGGTCTGGATCAATCGACACTCCTTCTTTGGACACTACATGTCCTAGTATCTTTCCTTGAGGCACTTTGAAGATACATTTCTTCGGGTTTAGGGAGACACCAAACTCTAGGTATTTCTAGAATACCATCTCTAAATGATCAAAATGATCCTCTTTATGTTTTGAAAACACTGTCAATTCATCCAGGTAAATGAGAATGATCTTGTTAATCAACTCTCAGAAATCTATGTCCATGGCTCCTTGAGAAGTTTCCCCCGCATTAGACAGATTGAACGACATTTTTTGATAGGCAAATGTTCCCCATTTGGTGGTGAATGTGGTTTAATGTTGGTCCTCCAATTAACAAGCACTTGATTATATTCGGAGAAACCATCAAGCATAGAGAACATTTCTGACCCAACAATTGTGTGTAAAATTTTCTCCATAAGCATTAGGGGGTAATGGTCCTTTAAGGATGCTCTATTCGGGTCCAAAAAATCCACACAGAGGGAAATATCCTCATTCTTTTTCTAGACTGATACTAGGTTGGAAACCTAAGTACTATGCTTAATCAAATATATGATCTGAGATTCAATTAATTTCCATAGCTCCTATGACGTTGCTTTTACTGGATAAGATTTTCTCCTCCAGTTAGGTCAATGGTATGTTGGATTATGTCAGGATTATAGCCTTTGAGCTCATCATATAACCATGCAATCACTCCCATGTATTCATCACATAAATGAACCAATCGGTCCATATCATGCCGAGGGACATTTTTTCCCACCTTGAGCTTTCAGCCCTCTCCAACTTGAAGCTTAGTGTAATCCCTTTATCTGTTGTAAATTTCCTTTATTCATTCCTCGTGTATTTGCAATAAAAAGGGTTCTTCAATGTGATCAAGCCTTTTGGAAGTTTATTTGATTCCAGTTGAACCACTTGGTCATCGTATGCGTTGACAACTTTGGATTATAACTGATCAACAAATTCGCCAGACTGCTGTATGAACATAGCTACATGTTCATCATTTTTCAAGACTTGATAGTGTGCATCATTATCTGGTATAGCTGGTCTGACAATCACTCAAATCAAGTGCTTATTCTCTAGTAATTTTGAGACCAGATCAAATTGGGATCCTATCATGGCCATGTGATCAACAACTTCATTTTTTTTCTAGGAAACTCTTTGGATGTTGAAAGCGTCAAAGCTCTCAATCAGATCCCAAACCTAGTGACTGTAGGAATGCATGCAGACATGCTTCATAGCTGATAATCCCTAAACTTGGTGAACCACCATCTCTAAATCTGCCAAAACCCTCAACTATCTAACACTGAGACTTTCTGCGAGGCTCAAACCATGAACTAAGCCTTCATATTTTTATTCATTATTAGAACAGGCAAATTGGAGGCAGAAGGACCTCAAAGTCTTTTCTCTGGAAGGGGAAGTTAGGCAAATGTCCACTCCAGAACTGGTTTTTCTTCTTGCTCCATCAAAGTGTAATGTATAAAGCTTTGAAGTCAGGTCCTCCTTTTGATTTACCCTATCTTGTTGTTCTTTAGTGACTATGGGGATTATCAAATCTTCATCAAAGATCACATATGTACTGAGACCAGTAGCGTGATAGTTCCCATATGGGTCTACATCTATAAATTCATTTAGGAACACCTCCTGATATAAAAGTGACACTACCGGTTACCTCCTCATCTTCAAGCAGTTCAACACATTTCTTCTCATTTCCAGTAATGGAGGTGTGAGTGGCTTCAAAATTCACCATAGCTTCATCGGCTATATACTTTGTATGTAAAGGCTTACACATTATTTTTAATTTAGCCCCATGCTTAGTTTTGAGAATTAAGTGAGACCAATCTAGAGAAAGATATCCTCCTTTCTTTGTGGCGAAATCTTTGGACAAACAAAAGCAGGAAATAGGGGGAATGTCAATGATTGTCACTTCTTGGGAGCTAGTGATGCTTGAGCAAGTGAATAAGGTAAGCAGAAGATTTTTTATTATACCCATGGTTTGGACCTTATTACCATCTAACTACATGACTCCCCTATTTATGGGTTCATATTCCAAGTTTAAAACCTCCACTATTTGCTTGGGCATGACCATGGTGCTAGCACCAAAATCAATCATATAATTGTGGAGAAGCTTATCCCCAACAATAAGAGTTAGAAAGAAAGGATTAGGTTTTGACTTACCTTCCTTTATATTAGCAGGAGGCTCTAGGATCTCATTGGTAAGCATTGATGATGTTTGTGCCTGATCTCCTGACTCGAGTCCTTTATCTTTTGCACGTGTAAAATTTTCTACCAAGCTATCCAAAGGCTTCTCTATTTCACCAAGCACATCTCGTAGACGGTTTTTCTTCTCTAGAATGATGAGAATATCCCATAGGGACACATTCGCAAGGGATTTCTTTGAATTGTTCTACTATATCAAGAATTTTAGGCATGGGATCTTTTTCTTCTTTATCCTTGTGAGGTATGAAATCTTTGGGTTTCTAGAAATTAGGGACCATCATGGGCTGCTCTTCAGGCTTCCCAGGACTTTCTTTTGGCAATTGTATCATAGATTCTCCCACAAACCAACATTTAGAGCAAAGGTTATAATCAGATTACACTTGAGGAATATTTTTGAGATGATGCAGAAGTGTCATTTGTAAGTACTGTCTCTTCATCCTCCATCCATGAAAAGAGGGCATGATTTGGGGCAATTTCAGCTTCTTTCTCCATAGACATGCCCTGCATTTGATCTGTAAGTGTTGCATTATCCATCCCTGGAGATGCATATACTTCGGCATTGGGACTCATTCCCTGACTTCTTTCTTCTGCAACCTTCTATTGTAAATTTCCCCTCGGACAATTTTATGGCATATGGGCACCATTATAGGGGAAACACCATGAATTGGTGTCATCTGCTAGGTTATTCTGACCAACAACCAATTATTTTTTTTGGTTAGGCGATATGTCTTACAAAGGGATTGGCACCGGTACGATTTGATTTCTAGGTTGACCTTGAGGAGATTTTGTGCTTCCTTGGTATTTATTTTGTTGATAAGGGGCTCTTCCTCCTTGGTAATTTTGAAAAGGGGGTCTAACAAGGGATGCTTGTTGTCTCTTAAGATTGATTATCTCATTTGAAAAGGTCATGAGAAAATTTTTCATGTCATTCACTTTGGTAACTAAGGTGGAAGGAACATAGGTTCTTGCTTACTGAGCATTCATATATACATACATGGACTAAGGAGCAGATGTGCTCATAGGTGATTTCTCAGGTGCTTGGATCGTTAATTCTGGGAACACTGGCATGGACAATCTGGGGGGGAGTTTCTCTGCATCAATTAGGTTGTTCTTGACTTGGACTGCAAGCTCATATGCATCTAGGAGAATGTTTCCACCTAATGATTGAATCATCATAGATATATCTAAGTTGAAATCTTTCAAATATACCACGAAGGCCATATCGGTAGGGGTTTGAGTGGTCAAAGGTATTCTTTACCAAGTCCTTTGGAATCTAGTGTTGAAGTCAGATACAGCCTCTTGAGGAGCCCTTTTAATGGTTATCTGCTTCTGCAACAGAGAATATATATCCCCCTTTTCGTTAAAGTGTTCAAAAAAATGATCTCCCAACTAGTCCCAGCTGCCTATTAACTTTGGTGCAAGAAATTTGTACCAATCCTGAGCCTTTCCTTTAAAAGACACTGCAAGCAACCTTAATGCCACATTTTGTTGTGTGACATTATGCACCGTGAATACATCAACGACATCTTGTAAGTGTTCCCCAGGGGTTTTAGAATCCTCTTCAGTGAATTTCAGCAATGCTTTTAATGCGGAGGTCAGAATGACATCCCAATGATTAGGAGGAATGGGAGGGATGAGAGGACCCCCGCTATTCCATGTAACAAAATTTCTAGGGGGTTCGACAACCATTGGGACAGGGATTTGGACTTGGCCTTGTGTTCCTCCTCCTGCTACTACTTGGACCACTACTAGGGGTGGTAACAATAAAATTGGGTTTGCTACAGTTTGGCTTCTAGTAACTAGATTATAGCTCAGACACCTACTTAAGTTGAGATAATTTCGATCCCACTGGGCATGCCAGAAAAATAATTGTTGATTACTAGAATTACTCCCAGGAAAACAACCTTATGGGAAACTTAGCAATGGGGAACCTATGCATTCTACTAAGTAACCTCTGAGATTTTAGAAGTTGGCTTTTCATTCATTAGGGGGGACAAAAGGGAAGAAGGAAACAATAAAGAAAAACTACTCTAAAGCGATACTCTAAAATGATTTTCTATCCAAATATGAAGCACATCAAACTTCACATACATTTCATTCTGAGGCCCATTCAACAATCTACATGCTCAGAACATTAATAAAGATATAATCACAAATCCTTTTAACATTAAGTAATATACACCATGCATCTACCAGATAACAAGCATGAAAACATAGTTTAATTGGCAAAATCTTAAGCATATATCACTAAAGTCGTATCAAAATTTAAAATGCGCATAGAAAACTATCAGCACATACTAGACCAAATAATCTCAGAGGCTGTAAGAATAGTTTGATTATCTCAATTCAAAAATACAATAACAGATTTGAGGCTCAATCTCACCCAAATAAAAAAACTTGTCTATATCTCTTTAGTAAACTAAAAGTTCTAAACCCTTTACAAAACAAACATTGCACTTCTTCTAGAACATGACCTAATGGCCCAAAACTAAAAAAAAAATAAAAGTATCTCCAAAACCATCACTGGCACTTCCTCGATGCTCCTGGCAACACCTAAAACATGCAGATGAAATTTCTCTTACCTCCTAGCAAAACTGCATCCACCACTCTGTTATACGAATCAAAAAAGGATCTCGACGGTTCTCTTGCAATGGCCCTTTCTAAACATTTGAGTTGCAGTCCCAAAAAATGGTTAGTAACCACCTATGACACACCTCCTACTAACTAAATGTATGAAGCCTTTTAGAGTACCGCTCTGAAAAACACGTAGTAGCAGGATGAAAAGAGCTAGTCTCTAGCAGAATTGTGACCCCATAACCTCTCGGGGAGTTGCCACGTATTTCAGCAGTCTTGTTGCAAAACCGTGGGCCCAACCTTGCGGGTGTGAAAAAATAAAATGTCACGCATCAGAAGAACACAACTCCTCAACAAGAGAAAGAAAGAGGCATCAGGAATGCATGTCATGCCAACACGTGGCAGGTGCAGACAAACCTATCAAAACATGGCGTGGATAAAATAAAGTCCACATTCTTAAGTAGGGGGTTGTGGGAAAGATAAATCTAATAAGGAATGCATTTTATTGATTTTGTCTAAATTGATAAGTGTCTTTTCATATTCTACCATTTCCTTTTATTGCACTATAGATAGGTTAGGTGCATAATTTATAATGCCATCATTTGAGACTTTTTGTGAGAGGTTGACTAGGGAACAATCAAAACTTCATCAAAATGATGTCACTAAGTCTGATGCATTAGTTGCTACTCAACTTCAAGGCAAATTGAAAGGAAATAAAAAGAATAATCCCAAGACAAAATCTAATGAGACTTCCACCCCCCCTTTAAAGAAGCTCAACCTAAGAAGGAGAGACCAACATGAGGTTTTTGTAAGAAAGATGGGCATTGTGAAAAAAATTGATATAGGAATAAAAATCATGAGTTAAAACAATTACTCGAGTACCATAATATTTCTATTTCTTCTTTATCTAGTTCACCTTCTTCTCCTTCTACCAAGCATGAGAATACTTCACCTAGTTACAAATGTAAGGGTCATGCCTTGGTTACCACTAATGCACCTAGGGACACTGGATGGATTCTTGATTCAAGATATCTAGTTCAAATCACTTGTTCACCTGATGTAATGGTACCAAGTTCTCTTAGAGATATATTGTGATAGACTCGTGACCACAAGCAATCAATTTGTTCATGTTGTTGGAGTTGGTAATATTAATTTGGGTGATGGTTTTATAGCCAATGTTCATTACATTTATGAGATTTCCCTTAATCTACTTTTAGTATATTAGATTGCACAAGCAAGAAATATAATTGAGTTTACTTCAAAATCAATGTTCTTTTGACATACCACATGAGAGATTTATGCAGTGGGTAAGGGAAATCATCAATCTATGGTGTATACCTTTGATCACTTTGTTTATGATGATGAATCTTATTCTCCTTTGTCTCCTCCATCCAGTGTGGGGAGTATTGGAGTTTCTCTTAATGGAGTTATGGATATTCTTATGGGGAACCATGTGGATATAATCATAATTACCCCATTGCATGTTACATCAGAATTGATAGTTGACATGGATTCCAGGACATCAACACAACAAGAGCTATTTGGTTTTTCAAATTCATGGTTTCAGGATTATTTCATTTTCAGTCTATCCAACTTGGCTTCTCATTCTTCTACTTAAAATTTGGACATGCTTGAGGAGGCATCACTTCTCTTTACATATTTCACATTGAAATGTGTTCTTGAGTTTCCTTCATCCATTGTTTCTTCTTTGATTTGGGATCTCCCTAGTTTTCATGAGACGTTTGTGGAGGCACTTGACTCTTCTTTATAACTTTCATTGTTGAGACTTCTTCCTTTTCATTTCATCATGGATATGGAGTTTCTTCTACATGCACCATTGGATTTCTTCCTTCCCAAGGGGATACATGTTGTTTGTCATCATTGGATTCTCTTTTGGCTTCAGACATGCTTCAGTGATTTTGATGATACTTCATTATGAGGAGGGGGGGGGGGGGGGGGGGGGGCAATGTTGTCTCTATATTTTCCTTCATTGGAGGGGTGATTGTATTATATTCTTGTGATGGATTTAGCTCTTAGTGGGTATTGATATGAGACCTCCATACATCACATTCTCTCACTTGTACACATTTTTCATATCTCTTTTTTGGAAAGGAGTTTTGTCCCACTAGGTTTTCTCCTTTTCTCCATTTTTAAGAGATTAGTTGCATGATTAGTTGTGTATGGGTACCTAACATGGCCTTGTTGTCAGAACCCATATATTGAATCATCATCTTAGTCTTACATCATTTGCATAATAATATCACTCCCTAAGTTGCACTTAAGAGTAGGTGTTTATCTGAATAAGGTTAGATCCCAATTAGTTTATAGTTAGCACCTATTCACATTGTTATGTTTACTTAGGATAGATTAGATGTCAGATGTAGCTTTCATTTAATATTGTTTATGTTAGTTATCTTAGGTGTAATTCTAGATAGATATAAGTAACAACTCATTATTTAATATCATAACCAGGTAGTTGCATTTCTACCTTATCACCTTGCCTTTAATAGGCAAGGCTCATTTGTACATTGTATCATATCAATTTATCTCAATCATTGCATCGTGATATCCATTGTTCATTATTGCTCTTGTTGCAAGATTTTCTTGTGGTTGGTTTGTTTCTTGGTTGAAGGCTTGAAGTTTGCAGCTTCATGATGGGATCTTAATCTTTCCAACATTATATATGGGCCACAAATTTTCCAATTGGAAGTGTCTACTACTGCATATTCTATACCACTTTGAGTCCAATTACCAAAAAAAATTATTAAAAAAACTGATGTGTCAACTACTACTATTATAAATAATTTTTTTTAATAAATATAAAAGTGCCCTTTTCTAGATCTATAAGTTAATTTTCCAATATATATATTTTAATATTTTAATTATTTTTATAGTTAATATTTTATTCTTATTAAAAGCAGGTCATCAATACTAAAATACAAGGTTGATTATCTTGTCAAGAAAAAATACTAATTTTTTTTTTTTTTTTTGAAAACTAATCTAGTAAAGAAAAAAATATATGAAAATATATTCTTTTCTATTTTGGATAAATAATTAAGACAAAAGGTGATACCAAATGGAAAGAATCATATTTCAATACACAATAGTGTAGAGGAGAAAATCATTGGAATCAAGAAGAATTGTAGATAGTTTAAAGTTATCTGTGATCATAACAGACTTGGATCACATTTGAGAGGTAGGCTCTAATCTAGCATGTCTTGTTGTAGAGATCTAAAAGATAAAGAATGTTCTATTTTTAGATTTATACAATATTCTAATGAAGGAATTAGAATCGTGATATGAACCATTTTCAATTGCTTTAAATTACGTTAATGTAAATATAGATGCAATAATGAAATATTTTCTTAAAGTTTGTTGATAAGCTTAGTGAAACTCTCTGAAATTACATCACCAAACCCTCTAGAAAGAGAGTAAGAGGATAGAGAGAGAAACTTTGAATTTGAACCACAAAGAAGATGAAATACTAGGATAACAAATTATTAAATATTGAAGCTTATTTTGAATTCGTGAAGAAAAGACTTACACTTCTGAATTTGATCCTTGCATGAAAAGTAAAGATGATTATTAGGTGTCTCATTTGAAAAGCCATATAGATATGCACTTTATGAATTTTCATCATGTTAGATTGTTGTTATCAAAAATTAGTAAAATCAGTTAGTTGAGTTCTTAAACCATGAAAGTCACATATTAGTGTTAAGCTAAATATGTTATTTGACAAAAGAGGTAGACGAACCAAAACACATGGAAAGATAGAGAGCTTAGATGATATAAACATGAAAATTTTAAACCATAAGAAATGTAATGCAAGTGAATGATTACGCTATTTAAATTTTTTTATAATTGAATAAAAGAACATGTACTCATTTTTATTCAATTTTTATGTAAAGATACATACATGTGTTACACCACCTTAATATTTAATTCTTGTCCTTAATTGCTTGAAAGATAGAAGTGAAAGATTGTTTTCTTTTCAGATACATATTTGATTATCCATGAAAGAATTGCTTTCTGTCAGATAAGCAAAAGATTGATTCTTTCTATTTCTATTCAATGAAAGATTGTCTTCTTTAGCATTGTATTTTTATCTTGCAAGAAATAGGAAGCTAGAATTGAAAAGCGAAAGATTGTCTTCTGTGTATATTTATTCTAGATTCATGTAAACAAATCTAGATAGGCTTGTGTTTGTGGAAAGTTACCTTCTAGGACAGGTGTCGAATGTGGATTATAGAGAGAGAATTTTCTTTTTCCAAACTATATTATTTGCTATGCATGGCATTATACTCGGTCGAGTAATCAATTGAATAACCATTGAAATAGATGGAATTATTTTATTTATTCACTCTACCACATCCTTGATTGATCTTTCTTATTTCTTAATGGAATTAGAAAAATGAAAATGCATGTATCATCTAGGCACACACCAGATTCCATCTTGTCTTTTGAATTCTTTTTGCTAAGCAATTCATGAAGGGCTGGGTATTCTTGATTGACTAAGGATTCCGGGGAAGTGTAAGCTTCAAGGTTGGGTGGAAAAAGCACCTGAATCTTGTTCTCATTATCATACTAAAGATTGCATTGAAGATAGCTTGGGTTGTAGATCAAAGGATGCATCTCACCCTTTACTTTGTATTATTTTTTTATTGAACTTATGGCAACTTGAAATGCCTAAGTATTGTATGATTGAGATACTACTTATATCAATTTATTGAATGAAGAATCTTTATCTTTTATAAAAAATTTATGTTTATTACGATATAAATGGAATGATCAAATGAAGCTATGGATGGACAAGTGGAATGAAATAGACTTATTAACTGAGTTATGAGTTTATTTAAAAATAAAGAGTATTTCGGCTATTATTGAAGTTAGAACGATTTATGTCTTTACATTTTGGTATCAGTGCACAGTTTATAACTCTAGGGCCTATGAGTCCACTTCATGAATAAAGTCATGTGCTTAACAAACTTGCTATTGGATATCTAACACATGACACTTGCAAATTAAGAAGGAGCACAAAGATTTTACAAAGGTGAATTGATGACAACAACCTAAAAGAAGGAGGATGGTTGATTAAGGAAGAAATATTTCCCTCCTACTATGGAATGAATTCAGGATATTCAAGATAAGAATTATAAGGTCGAGGAAGGCAATTGTCTACTTCTAGGATGAAAGAAGAAAGGAATCAACTCCTAAACCAAGAAATAATAAATAGCTAACCAAGTTGAGTAGGGTAACAAAAATCTCACCTACCATTCCCTTGGGAGACAAGAATAGTTGGACTACCCTATTAAGGAGATAGACGAAGAATATCTATATGAGTATCTCCCTATTGAGTCAACTATATTTAGTTCAGATGAGTCAAAAGGATATACCCCATTGACTCCATGAGAAGTGATATAATTTTGGGTGATATCATTTATGAACAATCGATAAATAAAGTCATTTTTTGCGAAATCAACATGGTTTCCGGATAGGCGGAGAAAGAGTATCTCCTAGAATTGGCATACTTAATGGACACATTCATTGGATGATAGTTTATTGAGTAAGAGTTGGGTACATATATAGTAAAGTTTTAGTTGAGACTTTATTGATATAAAAATGATAGTTGTTATTAGAACCTAGATTATTGAGATGCTTGATTTATTAGACTGATAATTATTCTAGCTTGTCTCTTGCAAAAGATATTATTCTATGTCTATAGTGTATGAAGTAGGTACTATATGGATAGGAATTATGGATGATATGATGAAATCTTCATAGGACTTTGTATTCTAGTTTTGTGTCCTTATCTTCAAACATGAAATTGTAGGTACTATTTTTGATACTCTCTCTCACACACTCTGGAAAAGATAACCCTAAGTGTTGTAACACTCCTTCTAATGTGACTTTTCCTAGTCACTCAGTACATTTGATATGTATTCGGTTTGATGCTTTATTTGGCTTATTGATGAATTATTTGATCATTGATTTTTGAATTAGTTTTGACTTCTTAACTTGATTATATTTTCTTTTTCTTTATTCTAAGTGGATGAGTCACCAATTTTCTATTTTGTGGCCCTTGGTCACTTTTGACTTAATGTTTCATTATGCACATTTTATAATTTACTGTTGAAATTGATCACTTGTTCTCTTAACCTTTATGGTGGCTGATCTAATGTTTAAAATTTTCATTATCTTTCAGTTGCATATTGCATTCCTTCCTTATCATGTTCATAGTGAACCCCTGATAGTATGCCTAAGAGAGTAAAAAGCAAAGAGTGTACCAAACATAGGTGTTGTGTCAGTTAGGGCAATAATACTATGTATTTGTGTAATTTTTAGTTTGACTAAATTCAGTGTGTGGAATAACTAGAGGATGGGCCTTGCAAAGGTATATATATTTATATATATATATATATTTAGTAGATAGACAAATTCGAATTAGCTCATCAATTATATGAGATCTTACTTCCTTCGTTTTACCTTCGAGATCATGTGACCATGTAAGATTGTCTTTTGTTAAAAGTTGGTTTTGCAGTCTTGAACATCCAAGAATATATGGTCTTTGGCATAAAGACACATTTGAGATAATTAAGTATAAGGTTGTGCTAGTAGTTGTATAACATATGTTATGACGTTAAGAATTTTTTGTCGTCATGGTTGCCTTGTTATTTGTCAATTAAAAGTATACCTAGTAATTTGGAAATCTTATGGATTGATAGGAGTTGGAGGTATGAAGCAGATTGAGTTGGTTGGAATAGTTGGAAATAAAAATTAAAAAAAGTCAAATGATGGGTTCTCATAGATCAAAGAAATTTTATCTACCATGGTTACTATAAGGTCAAACCTGAGATAGTAATGGTTGTGGAATCACTTGGAAGTGAAACATTATCTAAGGGTTAAGCAAGTTTTGAAAGTAGATATTTTGGATCGTAGATTTGATTAATTTGGGATAAAGGACTTGAGGGTAATTAAGAACGTCAATAAAGGATGTACTCACTTAGAGGTGGAAACTTGAGGAAGTTAATATTCCACCTTATTTAGAACATTTGGAAATATCTAGTTAATCTAGAGATTGTTGATAAAGATGTAATGAAACAAAGAACTTTGGAAAAGGTAGTTGAGTATGTGGCACAATGTTTAACAAGTGAAAGTTGAGCATGATCATACTTTTGTATCAAACTTAAGTATAGGTGGAAGGAGATCAATATGAAATTTATTCAAGAATTGCTTTTGAGTAAGAACAAGCATGATATCATAGTTGGTTATTGTCAACAGATTGATAGAGATTGCACATTTCATACTTGGATATATATAAAGATGAATCATTGAATCTTGTGAAGAAATTTATTCATTCAACTTATCTATTGCATGGAGTTTTAAAAATAGAAATATCATATAGGAATGTTTGGATGACATTTTGATTTAGACAATATTGAATACATTTTTGGGAGCTAGATTAAATTCGACATGACATCTTTAGATAGATGACGGAATGGAGAAAAGAGTTAATTAGGTAGTGGAGGATTCTTTTGGGTATATTGCATGGATTTGAAATACAAGTGGAATAAGTCTTTGCCTTTGGATTGAGTTGGCATACAACAAAATCTTTTTATGCATTTTTAAGAAAAGATACCCCTTATGATGCTTTATGACAGAAATGACAAACATTTGTCAGTTGGGATAGAATAAAGATAGGATCATCGTTGCTTCTAATATGCTTAAGAAATGGATAAGCAGATGAAATTGATCAAAAATATATTGAAAGAGACAGTCGATAGACAAGAAAAGCTATGATAAAAGAAACAATACTCTTAGATATTTGTTACTGAAGAATAAATTATTTTGAGGGAGAAGCCTCATAAGAGCTTTATTTTATCGAGGAAATCATCAAAGTAGGTACCAAGATATATGGGACCCTTTGATGTGCTAAAATTCATGAATCCAGATGCTTATGGATACAGAATCTAGGAATGGTGCTAGTGGATCACATACAAATTCTTGATCAATGTAGCATTAAGCTACATAGCAGAGATTTCACTCAGTATTGGGTCCAGTGGGACCGATATTCTGATGATAGTGCTACTTGGGAGGATGATGTGATGATTGACTGTCATATTCCTCTTTTGTTTCTTAGATTAGTATTTGCTTGATGCATGAAATACTTGAATACTCTGATTCTGATTTACATGTTGTAAATTTGGATAGTATAGATGGTACTATTACTGTTATATTTAATTTAAGACCACAATGTATGGTTACTATTTATGATGTTGAGAAAGTATGTGCTTATTGATAGAATAATAAGACATTGAGATGGTGTCTCTTTTAAGAGGGGAAGGATGTCATGAACCCTATTTTTTCATAATTATTTAATTAGGAAAATAATATTTATTTTTTGCATATGAAATTGAAATGAAATGAAAATTGAATTGTTAATGAAATAAAATAGGAGATAGAATGCACTGAAATTATTTATATACAATTGAATGATAAAAAATTAAAAAAATTGGGATCGTCATTGCTAATGAGCAATTGAGTGCAAGTGAATGCAGGAATAGGGTCCAGGTAGAGTTGTCTTAGCTCATGGATTTCGATAGATTAGAGGAATCTCACACACCACAATAGAAAAGTTATGTCTATAAAATTGTGATTTCATCGATGCATGATTTTGAATTAGAAATGAAATGCTATGAGTAAATGGTAATTGTTAAATTTATTTTGTCTATGAGGGTGAAAATTAGTTTGATATTTTGAAAAAGAGTTAAGTGGTTTAAAGACTTAACGTTCTTTATAACGACAATTTAATGTTCCTAGTATAAGATAATATAATTTTATTAATGATTGTTTTGTTAAAATTATACGGATTTCATATGCATGTTAGTTAGATAACTGTGATTCAATAGTGTATATGTATATTATAGAAAACAAAGGTGATTATGTACTATGTGTATTTATTTTAAATTATACTTAAAGTGAATATTTTCTTATTATATAAACTTGTCAATTCGAAATGATGTATTTATGAATACGCATATATATAATTTAGATTATATGTCTTATTTCTAATGACTTTTTATGTTAGACTTCCTTTGATATGAACATGTAACATATATATAAATCGATTATTATATATTTATAAAAGGTGGTGGGTTTTTAAGTTATCGACAGTTAGTAAATCGGTGGACAATTGTTGAGCCAATTAAACTAGTTGACTTGGCACCTCACAACCCCCAGTAAGCAACTTGGTTGGCTTGGCACACAACCCACGATAGCAGAGGAACCATAGGAAGTGGTTGACCTGACACTCCACGACTGCTAGTGAACGACAGAGGATGGTCGATCAGGACTAGACTTGGTAGGTCGATGGTCGAAGGACTGAGAGACGTGGAAAGAAAGGAAATGAACCCCGTGAGGTAAGTGGATCTGTAGTAATATCTCGCACTTGCTGTTAAAACAAACATTAGCTAAGTTAGAGAAGATAGGAAGACCTAGAACAGGGTTCAATAGTCTTGTCAAATGTTTAAAATAATAGATGCAAGGTAGTTGGCATGTATGGAATTCATAAAATTTCTAAACCATTTAGAACTGAAAGAGAGCTTAACGACTATCAGTGGTGTCATTGATATGGCTAAGTTAATGCCAAGAGAATAGAAAACCAACATAGGATAAGAATAGTATAAATATTAGTGAAGGCTCAATAGAAAAGAGAACTAGAACGATAAGAGAAAAAAGAATAGAGAGGCAAGAATAGAGAAGGAAAGAGAAGAAAGAATAGTGAGGATATAGAGGATAGAATTGGTAGAAGAGAATAGGAATTCAATATTTAGGAGAATGACAACCAGACGTAGAGGATTGGTTATGATCATCTCTGATTTATCGTTGAATTTAAGAGTTAGGCTCTTAAACGAGCATTAGTTTGTTTTATTAGTAGAGAATAGAAGGGAGAGAAGACAGTACTGTGAAAAAGAGAGAAATCTTGCAAAATATAGAAAAGATAAGATCTAAGAATGGAGAATGGAAAAATAGAGTAATAAGTAGAGTAGAGCGAGCTCATGAGATAGAATAGCGCAGAGGAGAAAAGAATTGGAATCGGGAAGAATTGCAAATAGTTTAAAGTTATCAGTGATCATAACAAACTTGGATCACATTTCAGAGGTAGGCTCTAGTCTAGCATGTCTTGTTGTAGAGATCTAAAAGATAAAGAATGTTCTATTTTTAGATTTATACAATATTCTAATGAAGGAATTAGAATCATGATATGAACCATTTTTAATTGCTTTAAATTGTGTTCATGTAAATATAGATGCAATAATATTTTCTTAAAGTTTGTTGATAAACTTAGTGAAACTCTCCAAAATTAGATCACCAAACCCTCTAGAAACAGAGTAAGAGGATAGAGAGAGAAACTTTAAATTTGAACCACAAAGAAGATGAAATACTAGGATAACAAATTATTAAATATTGAATCTTATTTTGAATTCGTGAAGAAAAGACTTACACTTTCGAATTTGATCCTTGCATGAAAAGTAAAGATGATTATTAGGTGTCTCATTTGAAAAGCCATATAGTTATGTGCTTTATGAATTTTCATCATGTTAGATTGGTGTTATGGAAAATTAGTAAAATCAGTTAATTGAGTTCTTAAATCATGAAAGTTACATATTACTGTTAAGATAAATATGTTATTCGAGAAAAGAGGTAGACAAACCAAAAAACATGAAAAGATAGAGAGCTTAGACCAAAACACATGGAAAGATGGAGAGCTTAGACGATATAAACATGGAAATTTTAAACCATAAGAAATGTAATGCAAGTTAATGATTACGCTATTTAAATGTTTTAATAATTGAATAAAAGAATGTGTACTCATTTTTATTCAATTTTTATGTAAAGATACATACATGTGTTACACCTTCTTAATATTTAAATCTTGTCTTTAATTGCTTGAAAGATAGAAGCGAAAGATTGTTTTCTTTTCAGATACATATTTGATTATCCATGAAAGAATTGCTTTCTGTCAGATAAACAAAAGATTGATTCTTTCTATTTCTATTCAATGAAAGATTGTCTTCTTTAGCATTGTATTTTTATCTTGCAAGAAATAGGAAGCTAGAATTGAAAAGCGAAAGATTGTCTTCTATGTATATTTATTCTAGATTCATGTAAAAAAATCTAGATAGGCTTGTGTTTATGGAAAGTTACCTTCCAGGAGGGGTGCTGAATGTGGATTATAGAGAGAGAGTTTTATTTTTCCAAACTATATTATTTGCTATGCATGGCATTATACTCGGTCGAGTAATAAATTGAATAACCATTGAAATAGATGGAATTCTTTTATTTATTCACTCTACCACATCCTTGATTGATCTTGTTTATTTCTTAATGGAATTAGAAAAATGAAAATGCATGTATCATAAAGGCACGCACCAAATTCCAGCTTGTCTTTCGAATTCTTTTCGCTAAGCAATTCGTGCAAGGTCAAGTATTCTTGATTGACTAAGGATTCCGGGGAAGTGTAAGCTTCAAGGTTGGGTGGAAAAAGCACCTGAATCTTGTCTTGTCATCATGCTAAGGATTGCATTGAAGATAGCTTGGGTTGCAGATCAAAGGACGCATCTCACCCTTTAATTTATATTATTTTGTTATTGAACTTGCGACAACTTGAAATGCCTAAGTATTGTATGATTGAGATACTACTTATATTGATTTATTGAATGAAGAATCTTTATCTTTTATAGAAAATTTATGTTTATTACGATATAAATGGAATGATCAAATGAAGCTATGGATGGAAAAGTGGAATGCAATATACTTATTAACTGAGTTATGAGTTTATTTAAGAATAAAGAGTATTTCGGCTATTATTGAAGTTAGCACGATTTACGTCTTTGCATTGAATAGTCAAGGTAAGTTGAACTAGAGACACATGAGATGGGTTGAGTTCATGCAAATCTATACTTTTTTTTTAAGACATAAGAGTGGGAAATCAATAGAGTTGCTAATGGCTTGAGTAGAAGAAGAAATTTATTGACCGAAATCATAAGAATTGAAGTGTTGGGGTTTGATGAGTTGAAGACCCTGATTTTGCTAAACCTTGGAAATCTTGTAAAGAGCCTATTGTGATGGATCGAAGCAAATGGCTGGATTATTTCAGTCAAGATGAGATGTTGTTTAGAGGAAATTATTTGTGTGTTCCTTGAAGTTCTATAAGAGACGGTTTGATCTAGGAGAAGCAAAGTGGAGGACTAGCAGGGCATTTTGGTATTGATAAGACATTGGCTTTGGTAAGTGAGAATTACTTTTGGCCTCACATTTATAAGGATGTAAGGAAATTCATTTAGAGTTGTAGAATTTATCAAGTTGCAAAAGGTGGAAGTCAGAATGTAGGATTGTATAAATCTTTGTTAGTACTAGAGAGACCTTGGGAAGACATAAGAATGGATTTTATACTTGGATTGCTTAAGACACAGAGAGGGAATGATTGTATATTTTTTTATAGTAGATAGATTCTTAAAGATGGAAAATTTCATATCCTATAAGAAGACAACAGATGCAGTGCATGTAGAAGACCTATTTTCCAAGGAAATTGTGAGTTTGCATGGGTTACCTAGAAGTATTGTTTGAAACCGGGATACTAAGTTTGTTGGTTACTTTTGGAGGACACTTTGGAGGAAGATGAAAACTGAAGTTCACCTCTACATTTCACCCATAGACAGATGGATAAAAAGAGGTAGTAAACATGAGTTTAGGAAATTTGTTGAGATGTTTGGTTTGAGATAAACCCGAAGTTTGGGATCTGATTCTTGCACAAGTAGAATTTGCATACAACAATTTGGTGAACCAGAGTACTGGAGAAACACCATTTGAGATTCTTATTGGAATGAATCCTAAAGGTATATCAGAGTTGAGAGACGTTAGCCATGAGGATAAAAGAAGTGTTGAAGCATAGGAGTTTGCAGACTATATGAAATCATTGCATAATAAGGTGAAATGGCATTTGGAATATGTGAACTGAAAGTATGAGGAGAAGGCATGTGAGAAGAGGAGACACAAGGAATTTGAAGTTGGAGATGAGGTAATGGTGTATCTTAGAAAGGGAAGATTCCCAGTTGGAACATACAACAAGTTGAAGATGAGGAAATTCAGACCTTGTAAGATCTTGAAGAAGTTTGATTCAGGTAATGCATATGAACTTGAGTTACCAGATACCTTGGGTATATCACCTATATTCAACATTGCAGATCTCTATCAGTATCATGAGGTAGAATTCAGTGATGACAATGGACTATATTTAGAGAGGTAGTTTCCTGAGGAGAAACCAGATGAGATTGAGGAGATTTTGGACAATGGAGTTGGTAAGAGCATGCTAATAAGACAATATAGAGAATATCTTGTGAAGTGGAAGGACAGACCAATGGAAGATTCTACATGGATATCTCAAGCAAAGGTAGACTATCTTGGTTTCCCTCTAGCCCCACCAAAGTGAGGGACTCACTTTTGAAATAACTTGAGATGTCTGATGTAGGAAAATACTTGGTTCATTTTCAATCTTGTATCAACCAAAAATATTTGCTTTCAGTTTTGTTTCTTGTTCATTTCTATGTTCCAGTTTCTATGTTTCACTCCAGACCCCTCTTAGTTGCTCATTTTCTTTGTGGAGCTATATTTATCTTGTAGACATGTCTTTGAATGTTGGTCTTGGATTTTAGTTCATCTAGATTTTTTTCCAGCAGGATTTTGCTTCCAGATTGTCTGGTAGTTCACAATTTCAGAACTAGTTCTTTGGTGGCTAGAGGGTGTTTCCTTATCCTACAGAGCATTTCCTTGACTTGTGAAGCTGATTGGCTCTTTGTACGATATTACCATATGCTTGCCCAACCTTCCTTTTGGTCCACATTGTATTCCAATTCTTTTCCAGAGGATTTTCTTCCTGCCTGAGGTTGACCTATCTGCACATTACACTTTCTCGCCTTGGGGATTGAAATCTCTCTTGGTCGACCCAGATGTGTTCCAGATGCTATATATTGATGTATTAGATCCTTGATGGGTATTTAATGGTCAGTAGATGATGATCAGATAGATATAGATCAGATTTGGACATCACTTTGGTTTTAGATGGAATGTGTACTCTGTATCAGGCCTGTTAGCTTGTTTGTAGCCTAGAAGTTCTTGGCCAGTTGTTTTTGAATTCATGATATATTTAAAACCCAATTTGGAATTCTCTCTATTTTTTGTTGTTGATTCCTTTGCGTTAATATAGATGCAAGGTCCAGATCATTCTCTTTGAGGAACCTCCACCATGGTTGCGTCATTATTTTTGGTCTTAATAAAGATGTGTTTTCGTCCACTTTACATTATTTTCCACCACAAGAATTTTTAGTGTTGACCTAATTTGAATTATGTTTGGTTAAGATGCTTTGCCAACCTTGGGAGATTTTGCATGTGTGAGGATGATATAAATAAAAGATAATTTGTTGAGGATAACAACAACAAGTATGTAGGTGTGTTTGAAAAGAGAATGATATGGTGTGTATAGAAAGAAAGTGAAATGTGATGAAAATGTGTGAAAGAGGATCTATCTCCTCAATTGTTTGATGAGTGTTGTTTGAGTTGGTGAATGGTGTTGATTAGTGTGGAATTTCATATGTTATCTATAGATGGAGGAAATGGATTGAATAAAAGATTCAATCTTCCAACATCCAACAATCAAGTACCTGCAAAACACACACATACAAATGCAAATATTTAATCTAAAACACACATGCATACAACAAAAATTCACTCAATTGTACTCCTATTCCTCAAGATTTCACATTTAATATATTTGCTCTCAGAAGCACTTATGTAAAAAGCTATGAGGAAATGGAGATTTGGAAATGCAAAGATAGAGGATAAGATGTCAAGATAATGGGATGCAAACTAACATAAGTTTGGTGCATAAAGATGAGATACCCAAATAAGAGAGGGGGGCTTGTTTAAATAGATTTTCTCTTAGCGAGTTCATGTTGTGGGATGAATATGGGATAATACAAGATGAGTGGTAAATGGGAAATGGTAAGTGGTAGGAGGGGATATTAAAGGGTTTTATTAAATAAATAGAGAAATGTATATAAGGTGACTACATGAAGGTGTATACATGAATATGATATAATGTTTTATTTAATAAATTTAATAGATAAATGATGAGATATTAATAATAATATAATAAAAGATGGAAATTATGAATAATGAACTATGGAGAAATAATAGTGTAATAATTCGGATTCGCCCGATGTTCAGAGAAATTTGAAATTAAATGAGGACAAATTAATTGAAATTTTTATGTGTCTACATTTTGCCCCTCTTTGAGACAATGCAGCCTATCGTGTTATTTCAAAGAAAATGATCAATTGATATATGCCCTAGAGGTGTCTTGGTAAGGGTGATGATTGACTGGTTATGCCCCCTCGAGAGATTGATCGAATAGAATGATGGAGATTAATCTCTTGATAGATCGTGGGAGAGAAGATTGGATGATTGATATTGTGCAAGTGATTAGGTTGAGATGTACATTTGATGGAAATGCACAGTTGATGAGGCATAACTGAACAATTGATGGAAATGAATAGTAGAGCTAGGTTGATAAGTTGATTAAGCTGATAGGGATTGATGCGAGTGCAAGATAAGGTGATCCAATGATTGATTGGTTGATTGACTCCGCAGGAATTGAGATTGCACGAAGCAAGTTGGTTGATAAAGAGATTAAAGATTCAAAGATACTATATCAGTTAGATAAAGTGTGTGATCAATCTCACTGCAATACGAAGAATGAAGAAGATGATGAAAGAAATGATGAAAAATATAGATGAAAAGGAGGATGAGAAGAGAAAAGCGATGGGAAAAAAAAAGAATGAGTGATGAGAAAGAGGATATGAAAGGCGATGAGAATTCTTGTGCTTTTTAAGTGCTTGTATTATCACCGAGCTTATTATAGAAAAAGGCAAAAAATCATCTGGATATGAATTAGACCCAAATGAATTAGTCACACCAATTGTGAGAAAGTAAGCATATCAGACAGTAAAGGAATGCCTCGGTGTGTATTAGACCAATATGTCCTCGATGATCTTAAGTGATCATGTCCTAGGACCTGTCATCATATTCCTAAGGAACATCCCGCAAGCAGCAAACAAGTGAACATGACCCATCCTTTCCTTTCTAGTCAAAGATGTCCTAGGGATAAAATATCTAGTCAGAGGGATCCTGGAAAGGCTAAAAGACATGTCACCAAAAAAAGAAAATCAGAAAAAAAAATCAAAGAAAAATAAGCAAACAAGCAAACAATATGTTTCATGTCGAATGCTTTTTGTTCACAGTTGATGGGTTCAGGTGTATAAGTTGATCAGATGTTGTTCTATTTGCTCAATTTAAGTCTCGTCCTATCATGAGTCCCTTGAAATTTTATGATTTTTAAGATTTTTTTAGGACATTTTATGATTTTTAAGATTTTTTCAGGACATTTTATGATTCTTCAGATTTTTTCAAGACATTTTATGATTTTTAAGATTTTTTTCAGGATATTTTATTATTTTAAGATTTTTTTCAGGATATTTTATGATTTTCAAGATTTTTTTAGGATATTTTATGATTTTTATGATTTTTTTGAATGTTTGCCCCTAGTGTCTAGCAAGGTAAAAGGGATTTTGAGCAAGTGAATGAACGAATGGGATAGAAATGGATAAGTGTATGATGGAGGAAGCTTATGCAATTTTCAAGGACTATACCACAATAGGATAACATGTTTAATACAAGCACAGGGACCAGATATAGCAATGTAAAGCTAGGATAGGTGTAACGAATGTCATGTGATCCAAAGGAATGGACATGTCAAGATGTTTTTTGCATTTTATGTCTTTAATTTTGATCAAGAGCGAGGGATAGATTTGGATAGGAGGAAAATATGATAAGCAAGATCAAAAGGGGGTAATGATGGATGGAAGCAAGCAATGGATAAAATAATGGATAGGATCTTAAGGGTGTGGATCAAGTGCAATAGATAGGACACACAAAATCCTGTAAAGATCCTTAGCCCTGTCAAGATCAAATGTGGAAAAAGGGATATGGATGGATATAGAGTGAATAAGGGATAATAGAGGATGGGGGATAATAGATGGATGCACACAGATGGAACTTGCCCCCAGTGAATAGTGCAAGAGGTCAATGAATTATGTTTGACGCCAGTTTGCTAGATTTTCATCATGGTACTTGCCCAAGGCGCCTGTTTGCCATATTTTCACCAGTGGACGAATTTATTTTTCTTTATTTTTTTAATTTTTTCACTTTTTTTCTTTTCTTTGGTTTTCTTTTTTTCTTTTTTTTTTTTCTTTTTCTCTTTTTTTTTTCTTTAAAAAAAAAAAAAAAAACTTTTGGAAGATGATGGATACTTGATAGGAGATATGACTCAGGAATCAAGTTGTTCTCTAGATAATACACCTGAAAGATGTTCTATAATGATTCATGGCTATTGAAGGTATGCTCAAAGATGTTGATAGGGTGATGGTAAAGGGAGATGAAATGGATGATAAGACAAAAAGGTTATAAGGATTTATGCAAAGGATTGGATAAGAGGGATGGAAGGATAGAACATAGGTGTTGGATAATAGATGGGATGTTGGAATAATTGTGCATGGCTAGATGGAAATGCTGGGAAGATCAACATTGGCACACACCTTGAGGGGTGGTGGACAGGTGGAGGAATAGTGGATTTTAGAGTTTGTGATTTTGATGGAAAGGTTGATGTGGATTTTAGGATACAAGGAGCCAAAATGGATGAAGGAGGTGAAATAGGTTTTAGGATAGTGGATGTGGGAGAAGCTGGGGTAGCAAACTTGAATGCCAGTTTTAATTTTTCTTTAGTGTGCAAGTCCTGTACGAGTGACTTGGGAATCCACATGGCTCTTGATTTTTCATATTTTTTGCGATACTTTAGAATGCATTGTCTTGATGTAAGACTTGGGAAGCCATACACATTTTGATTTTGCTTCTTTCTTTGTGGGCCTTTGTGGCCTTTTGGAAATTTCTTTCTTTTGTAGTTCCTTGGAATGCATTGCTTCTACAAGCACCTTAGGAACCCATATGGTTTTTGAAATTTCTTGGGCCTTTGTGGCCTTTTGTATATATTTTTTTCTTTTTGGATCACATTTTGCTTTGTTTTTACATGTTGATTAGATGGGACATGTTGATCCTTAAATGCATGTGGATTGTTTAACTCGTGACTTTTATGCTTGGAATCCAAATTGCTTGGAGAAGGAAAAGAATGTGTAGATGGACAGGAATAATATGAATGTATTTTGGATGGATGGAAGGTGCTCGAAGATGTGTGCCTTTGTTGATCCCACATAAGGGATGGAGGGATATAGGGACCTAAAATAGATGGAAGGGATGAAGGGGAAGGCATGTATTTGGATTTAACTAGAGAGGATTTATGAGGGATACCAACATATTGAGAGTGAGAAATGTAGCCATTATAATCAAGATTTTCTTTTATATCAGGGGGTTCTAATATACCCTATTCATGAATGTCTAATCCTTTTCTTTGATAATTCATGCTTTGGAAGAAATTTTTAACAAAGGGTTTCTTCTTATGTTTTATGCTAGAGGCAAGTCCATTTTGAGGTGGAGGTGGCTAGCAAGGAATGATAGGATCATGAGAGGGCTATATGGGCATGATGGACTCGTGAGGAAAACATGGATAATTATGACAAGGGAATAAAGGGATACTTTGATCTTGACATGTAAGAGGACCATTAGATAGAGTAGGAAGGGTGTTTGACACTTCATTTTGAATAGGACCATGATCTTGCTTAGGAAGTGGATTAGCAATGGGATTTGGAAGGATGCTTTTCTCTTGAGATGGGAGGGGATCTGCCATGCTCTGTGAAGTGTACCTATACCTACAAACACAATGCACACAATAAATCATTGCAAGCATGGTTAGTAGATTAAATCAATGAAATGTAAAACCATAGCTAATCGATTTATTTTCTCCTAGTAAATGCGAGTATGAATTTTGCTCTCAGATCTTAGTATGCAAATTCCAATGACTTGACTACACTTAGATGGAGGATTTGAATGATTAAGATGCATGATCTAGTATGATAGCATGATTAAGCTGTATGAATTCATGATTATCCTAGCATGATTAAGTTAAGAGTTAAGCTGAAATGAGCATGATAACACTGCTAAAACTGATAAACTATAAGCTAGATGCCTATAGTAACAATGCAAATGAGCTAAAATTGAGCATGAATTAGTAAAGTGGTTGAATTCATGAATTGGCCATTTGTTCTCCAAAATAGGGTCTATTTATAGGATTTTTTGAGGCTAAGGGTGAGTTGGCATGAATCAATGGTTGAGATTGATCTGAAGATATCAATGGTTAAATTGGAGGAGGTTGGCAAAGGGGGTTGGATTAAAGGGAACACTTAGTGACAAGTGTCACAAAGGTTCTAGAAGATGTTGGATGAAAGGGGACATGGTGGTAGGTAGAATGGGTTAGGTTTAGGAATGGTTAGGTTTAGGAGTGGTAGAAGTTAGGAGAATTTGAATTTAAAAATTCAAATAATAGGAAAATGGCTAATTAATCTCAACAACTCATGATTTGATTTGTTTTAATTAATTAGGGGATTTAGAAGAAATGAATCTGCATGGAGGGAATTAATTAATTTGAATTAATTAATTAAAGGGGTGAAATGAACCTATTTAATAAATCCTTAGATTTATTAATAAGTAGATGAATGAGAGATTTAATCAAATTGCTTAGTGAATTCAATTAAATTGGGGACGAGGAATTAATTAAATAATTGCTTATTTAATTAATTATCTTCAAACCATTTTTAGGTGTATACATTTTGCCCCTCTTTGAAGCGAGGTGTGATGACGCGTTGATTCAAAGAATAATCTCATTTTGATGTTGATATTGATTTGATAGGATGCCCCAGCTCTTGATTGCTAAATTCCTAGTATGATGATGCCCCCTTGGGAGATCAATTAAGATAATTGATCTTTGGAGTTTTTGCGAGATTGATATCCCGATAGATTTGATTTGATTTCTGCAACTGTGGTTTGATGAAAATGTGAGTTATTTGATTAGCTTGATTGCTTAGATTGATAAGATTGAAAAATATTGATTGATTAGATTCAATCTAGTTTTAGGAAGGATTCATCCTGTATAAGACATGATCATAACGTCTGGTTTCAGGAAGGATACATCCTGTATAAGACATGAATCAGAATCAGATCATCTGGTTTTAGGAAGGATACATCCTGTATAAGACGTGATAAAATTGATTACGTTTGATTGATTGATCTAATTTGATAAGGTTGATAGATAAGGAACTGACAGTTTGTTGATATCAGTTGCAGAAATTTTTGGATATGCTGATGTTGATACATTTGAGGGAGATAGCATAAGATTTTTGTTGAGTTGACAATATCTGGAGAGATATGAATCATCATTCTGATTATGTATACACGTGTGATGATACTTTGATGATTCCTGAAATAGATTTAACCTTGGATAAAAGGAGCTTGTAGGATCCCATGCAAGAATGAAATGCAAGCTAAAATGCAATGAAAATGCAATGGAATGCAAAGCTATGACCGGACCAGTCACTGGATTATTTTGCATTTTTTTTTTGTCATCATTGAGCTTTTGAAATGTGGGAAGTGAGTGCAAACATCGATGGTATAATTAAACCATGATGACTTGAGCACTTCTTTCCTAGATTTTGATATAGCAAGTTAACACGCATCTAGGTATAATTGAACCAAGATGACCTGAGTGTTGTTTGCGTAAAACAGGCAGTATTAATCATTTCAATATGCAAATTAGAAATGTCTTCAATGATATTCTGATGATCATGTCCCGAGACAAATTTGCACATATTAATGATTAATTTTCAGACAGTAGACAAGAAAAATATCATGTTTCTCCCTTGTTCCTCTAGTCAATGACATCCTGGAGTCACTCAGAAATCATGATAGCAAAAAGCAATATAAAAAATTTGAACAATCATGTTACAATCAATCATTCAAAAAGATATTATCCACTAAAAAGTGTGTGATGTGCTTAGATTGATTTTGTGATAGCTTGATAGTTGATAGTTTGATCTTGTGTTCAACGTTGGATGTGTCTTAGTTTTTGCTTGATAAAAGTTGTCTAACTATTTGGTCTACTTGTTTGATTAAGCTCAAAATGATCAAGAGTTTTGCCTCCAGCTAGGTGTAGGATTTTGCCCCAAGCCTAGAAACAAAGTCGTTATGATATATCCAGTGATCCAAACCCTGGTAAGAAGCCACCTGGGATGCTTGCGTATGTATAAAGGCTTTATGATGGTCAGCGCTGATGGAAAATGAATGCAAGTAGAAAAATGCATGAACTAATAGATGGAAGAGCCAACCGATAGATAGCACTTGTTTGCCAGGTTTTCACCATCTATTTTTATTGCACTTTTTCTGATATTTGATTTTTTTGGAATTTCTGCTTTTTCACTTTTTTTGATTTTTTTAATTTTTCAGTGTTTTTGATTTTTTCTGATTTTTCAATGTTTTTGATTTTTTTGATTTTTCACTGTTTTTTATTTTTTCTGATTTTTCACTGTTTTTTATTTTTTCTGATTTTTCACTGTTTTTTATTTTTTCTGATTTTTCACTGTTTTTGATTGTTCTGATTTTTCAGACATAGAACTTTTTCAGGTGCATGTTATTGATAGGTTCCTTGAGCTGATCTCCATCCTGTGTTGATAGCTGATATGCTCCTGACCCAAATATTGTTGTGACCACAAGCGGACCTAACCAGTTTGGTTCAAATTTTCCTTTCTTTTCTCAATCTACCTGGTTGCATGGATTTTCCTTTAGCACTAGTTCTCCAACTTGAAAGATTCTTGGTTTAACCTTATGATTATAGCTCCGACACATTCTTTGCTGACATACCTTTAGATGATCAAAGGCATTGTGTCTGCATTCATGGATTAGTTCTAACTCTTGCAGTCTAGATACTCTTTGTTCTTCATCTAGGATGAGTCCTTTTAGTGATACACGTAGAGAGGGTATCTCTTCTTCGATTGGAAATATGGCTTTTGATCCATATACAAGAGAGAAAGGTGTGTCACCTGTCGGTGTGCGGATACTGGTGTGGTAAGCCCATAGAGCAGGGTTTAGTTGAATATGCCAATCTTTCTCGGCATCGTTCACTATCTTTTTAAGAATTTTTAGGATAGTTTTGTTAGATGCTTTGGCCTACCCATTTCCCTGTGGATAATATGGTGTGGAGAATCTATGCTGGATTTTGAACTTCTCACATAGCTCTTGTACATCTTGATTCTTGAATGGTCACCCATTATCAGTGATAATGGTCATTGGTATTCCATAGCGACAGATGATGTAATTCAAGATAAATGCAGCAATTTGTTTTCCTGTGATATTGATGAGAGGTACAGCTTCAATCCATTTTGTGAAATATTCAGTAGCTACTAGGATGAATTTGTGTCCATTAGATGAGGAAGGATTTATCTTTCCTACTAGATCAAGTCCCCATTGACAAAAAGGCCAAGATGTTGCTAAAGCATGTAGTTCTTGTGCTAGTGCATGAATCAAATTCCCATGGATTTGACATTGTTTGCATGTTCTTGCTATCTTAAAAGAATCTCGTTCCATAGTCAACCAATAGTAGCCCAAGCGTATGAGTTTTTTCGAAAGGGTAAGACCACTTGAATGAGTGCCACAAATGCCATTATGGACTTCATGTAAGGCCTTCTCAGATTCTTCTTGTTCAAGACATCTTAAGAGAGTACCGTCTAGACCTCGTTTATACAGGGTATCCATGACGAGAGTAAAATGTGAGGATTGGCAAATAAAGTTTCTCTTTTGGTTCTTTGATAAGTCAGGAGGTAGGATGTTGTCTTTTAGGTATGTGTAAGTTTGGCCATAGCAGGAGGAATTGTATCCAATAAGTTGACAAATGGTTTGGGAATCAGGACAATTATAGGTGGGATGAAATAACTCTTCAACCAGGAATTCATAACGCTCTTGGTTTTCCTGTGTCTGCAATAGAGAAGCAAGTGTAGCCATGGCGTCTGCTACTTTGTTGTCATTTCTTGGAATCTGTTCAAAAGTTATTTCTACAAAGTATTTCTTGAAATCATCCACCATCTTTTTGTAAGGCATGAGTTTGTCATCTTTTGTTTGATAGTCATCATTGATTTAATTAATGACAAGTTGAGAGTCTCCAAAGACTTGAAGTTGTTTAATATTCCATTCTACAACCATTTCGATGAGTAGAATGCTTACTTCTGATTTATGTTGTCTTCCTTTATTGATGTTTTCTCTTGATCCCTGATGTGTTCCATTATTGATGCTTGCTCCTGGATTGATATTCGGATGATGTATTGTAAAATATGGATCGAACCCTGCAACGTCTGTATATGGATAGGTAAAATTGATTTTCCACCTTTTGAAGGATTCAAAATATTTTTGCCTTGCTAGTTCTGATAGAGAAGTTGCTGGATGTAGATCAGTTGTGCCAATGATAATTGCCTTTGTAGGTGCTATTATGATAGATAACTTCTCTTGATAGTACATAGGTAAGGTGTCAAATCTCCCATCTTCTGGCGCCTCGAGGAGGTTTTCACCATTAGATACGTCCTTTATTTTTACTTTTTCTCTATCTAATGTTGCCAGTAAATGGTTTTTAGCATTAGACCTGATATTGTTTTCTTGATTTTCAATTTTGCGACTAGGAGATTTAACACCCACTTGACTCAAAGATACATTAGCGGAATCCCTGGTGAAAGTTGTTGCGGGTTTGATTTCATCAAGAAATAAGGATATGGCATGGTCATTTGGAAAGGTATCAATGTCAGTATGTCCTTCATTTTCCTAGTCCATAGGTTCAGGATAGCTTAATGATAAAGGATCTTCAAGTTGAATAGCTTCAAAGATATTAGGGGTCATGATAGAGATGTCAGAGGTTTCAGTATGTATTTCCATGTCTAGAACGATACTCTCATCAGAATGACCTCGTATAAGAAAATCCTGATCGTCCTCAATTAAGTCCATGTCAGTCGCATGCGATTCTGATTCAAGTAGCCTAGTTCCTAATGTTTGTTCTGCATACGTATGAACTACATCAACTACTATATATGTTTCTTCATCCTTCTCAATTTGAAGTTGCTCTTATTTGTTTTTCCATGATATCAAGTATTCTTCATTCCCTTGATCTTTCAGCTGCATTTGTTCTTCCATGTTTGACAAGATTGATTCAAATGATTGTTCCTTGGATTGTGTGCTTGAAGTTGTTGCCTCTCTATTATGTGAAATTATGATCTCTTAAGCTGATTTTCAATTTTTACAACACTGCAATGGATTTGAGTCTGCTGATATTGTGATTTCTTGTCCATTGTATGGAAATTTTAAGCATTGATTACATGTTGATGGAATAGCCTGTGTGTCCTGAATCCATGGTCTCCCCAAGAGTATGTTGTAGGGTAGGTCCACATCTAGAACTTGGCATGCTATGTCCTTTTGCAAAGGTCCCACTATGATGGGTAATATCACCATTCCTTTAGATTAATTCTCTTCTTCATTACGTGCTTTGATTTTGATCTTTTTCCTGGGATCAACTGCATCTTCTGAATAGCCTAGAGCATGGACAAGACTCAAAGAGAAAATGTTCAAGCTAGCTCCCCCATCTATTAGGACACATTTAACAAGTGTTCTATGAATGAGGACTTCAATTTGCAAGGAAGTGTTATGGGGATTTTGCAATGAGTTAATGCTTGGATATGAAGGAGATGAGCTTTGAATAGGATCATCTGAAATAGGCTTGATGCAATTATGGATATCCCTTGGGGAACTTTAGCTTTGGATGCATTATTTGGCAAGGATGCTATGGAAGGTTCTTGTAAGCTTTCAGGAGGTGTAGGAAGAGATGCCTTTGGAGCATCATTTTTCTTATGGATGGATGGATCATTGTTAGACATGCAATTTTGATCTTCTTTAGCCAAATCCTTTAGGGATCTCTTTAAGAGGTGCATAAAAGAGCCACCTTTCTTTGGAGATGTATTTAAATCTTTGTGAGGTTTTAACATAGTTTGATTTTGATTTGGAACTTGTTGGATTGCTCTGATACGTTGGCTTGTTTTGTTTTCTTCTTGTGTTTTGGTTTGGTATGTCATGTTGATATGATTTTCAGCTATTGCAAATGTTTTTGTTTCTGTTTTAGGGGTTCAATTATCCAAAAGGTTGTTTTGGGTAAATGATCAATAGTCAATTTCAAGGCCATAGAGTGATATGACACTAAAAGAGGATTCAAGTGTTTAAAGGTTTGCAAGTTTTTCGATCTTCGGTTTAGGAGTGCAATGATGGTGATTTGATAAGAACCAAGTCTAGTAGGAAAGATATATCCTACGATGTGGGACAAGATTATCCTGACCAAATGTTTCAGTTTCATGATAAAGGATGATTGATCCTGATGAGCAACTATGTTTGAGTGATCAGTTTATCAAAGAGGGTGATAATGCACTTTGAGATGTTTATATCTTGAACTTGTTGGGGGTGAACACTTTGAAAATCTTGAGGTGTATATTTTCTAGAGTCTGATTTTGATGGGTGATAACTTGACCAAGCAAACCAAGCAGACAATCTAAGCATGGATTGATAGATAGCAGGTGTTTATGCTTACTGAAAATTGATCATTCATACATGATAAATCTAAAATGGGCATGCAGGACACAGTTCTTGACTGATAGATGCAGAGTTTCATACGACATAAGATTCATCTTAGGATGACAAGAGATACAAAATAGAATGACAGACTAGTGACTTCATGTGTAAAGCAGTGTTTCGTACGACATATAACCTTGACTCGTACGACAGAGTATCAAGCAGTACAATAGAATATCTTGACTCATATGACAGGGGTTAGCAAACAGTACAACAAATGATTTTATGCAAGTTCACTTGTCTGACAGAGATTATGACTCGTACGACAAGTATTTAAACAGTGATAAAAATTGTTTGTTTGTTTGAGTTTCGATCACTGAATTTTGATGTTTTACTTTGGTTTTCCAATTTTAAGTGTCTGATTTTCTCATTTAGGGATGAATACATAGCAAACACATGATGTGATACATGACTCTCAATCAAGCTAAACCCTAAGGAAGTTGGCTGAAAATGAAAACCTTTGCTTGCTGACTTAGGTACACACCCAATAGCTAATCAGAATATGGTCACTGAATCTCACGCAATGGATTCTCAATGCTGTATTATCCGACTCCAAACGCTAATGGGGGTACGATATGGCAAGTGTCTTGGGAGAGTTACTATCTCTCTTGCACAAAGATTATCACCCTTTTGGAGGTGAATCAAGTAGCTTCTATTTTAACCGGCACTAGTAAGGGATTCATTTGGCACATCAAGGTATAAAATCAATTAAGAGGTCTCCCAGCCTTGAAAACCAAGGTTTGATATACCCGAAGGTACAAAGGAGAGCTATTCCCGAGCACTGTTGTTGCTTTGATTTTCATAAAAAACACATTTATTTTATAGTGGGTTGGATTACTTGGTGTTAGTCGTTCCCACTTAGGTCGTTCCCCTCTCACCGGCCTTAATGGCTAAGAGTTAATAACTCCTCGGGAGGGCAGGCCTGCTAAAGAGATGCACTAATGAAAGAAAAAAGATCAGTCTAGCTTTCTGATCACCTAAGAAAGGTGAGAGCATACTCGCCTATCATCAAAGACACACAAGACATGATAGTTCATTTCTTTAAGCCCAAATTGAAATGTGCCTAAAAATCTTAAAGAATACACAAAGTTTTTTGCTGAATCCTTAGGCAACCTGCAAAAAACTCATTAGTAGTCATTGTTTTGAATTTTGTCTTTGACAAGCATATCTTTGACAAGCATTCTGCATAAAAGAGTTAGGCTGCAAACATCTCATAGACATAACAAAATTAGCATTAGTGATCCGAACTATGAAATTTTCAGAAAAATTATATGAAATTTTAGCCTAACTTCAAATAGGCATAACTTTCTACTCGGGTCTCGAAATTACAAGCCGTTTACCTTGTTGGAAAGGTCTCCAAGATTTCTAGATAGAATTTTCAATGGGCATGGCTTTCAACTAGGGCACTCTCAGGGGATAAAAATGATCAGAAAGCCTTCAAAAACGCAGATTACCGACGTATAAACAAATTTGAAATTTCTAATTTGCAGTTTTTTCAAAAAAGACATAGAACCAGAGACTCATACGAAATGATTTATTAGATAGAATGACAAATGATTAGATCTCACATAGGGACCAAAATTGACTCATATGACATAAGATTTAACAGCCAGAAATTCACACAAAATTAGCTCTAGTACGAGTGTGAAAATCAACTTGTACGACACAGGATCAACCTAGTACAAGTAAAGAATTTGCAGTCTAAAACCTCGTATGAGTCAGGATTATACCTCATACGAGTCAGGATGAGGTGTCGTCCAAGACTAAAAAAAAGTTTGTACGAGCCAGAAAGGCAACTTGTACGACATTCTGATTCTGATCTGGCAGAGATGAAGTTTGAGGAAGCTTAAGAGGCCGAAAATGATGATTTCTGCCCCACGGTGGGCACCAAAATGTCATGCTCTATGAAGTGTACCTATACCTGCAAACATAATGCACTCAATAAATCATTGCAAGCATGGTTGGTAGATTAAATCAATGAAATGTAAAACCATAGCTAATCGACTTATTGCCTCCTAGTAAATGCGAGTATGAATTTTGCTCTCAAATCTTAGTATGCAAATTCCAGTGACTTGACTACACTTAGATGGAGGATTTGAATGATTAAGATGCACGACCTAGCATGATAGCATGATTAAGCTATATGAATTCATGATTATCCTAGCATGATTAAGCTAAGAGTTAAGCTTAAATGAGCATGATAACATTGCTAAAACTGATAAACTATAAGCTAGATGCCTATAGTAACAATGCAAATTAGCTAAAATTGAGCATGAATTAGTAAAGTGGCTAAATTCGTGAATTGACCATTTGTTCTCCAAAATAGGGTCTATTTATAGGATTTTCCAAGGCTAAGGGTGAGTTGGCATGAATCAATGGTTGAGATTGATCTGAAGATATCAATGGTTAAATTGGAGGAGGTTGGCAAAGGGGGTTGGATTAAAGGGAACACTTAGTGACAAGTGTCACAAAGGTTCTAGAAGATGTTGGATGAAAGGGGACATTGTAGTAGGTAGAATGGGTTAGGTTTAGGAATGGTTAGGTTTAGGAGTGGTAGAAGTTAGGAGAATTTGAATTTAAAAATTCAAATAATAGGAAAATGGCTAATTAATCTCAACAACTCATGATTTGATTTGTTTTAATTAATTAGGGGATTTAGAAGAAATGAATTTGCATGGAGGGAATTAATTAATTTGAATTAATTAATTAAAGGGGTGAAATGAACCTATTTAATAAATCCTTAGATTTATTAATAAGTAGATGAATGAGAGATTTAATCAAATTGCTTAGTGAAGTCAATTAAATTGGGGAGGACGGATTAATTAAATAATTGCTTATTTAATTAATTATCTTTAGACCATTTTTAGGTGTATACAGGATCATCTTGGAAGAAATGGAAAGGTATAAGGGGATCATCATGGGATTCTAAGGAGGTGGGATATTTTTCAACCATTGGATGGGATTGGAGAGTTTTGGTGTCTTGATCTTGATTTATGATAGGACTTGTTTCTTCATTTTTAAGATTGTCCTCTTGACATGGAGCCACTTCTAAGGAAGGGGTAGTGTTTTTTATATGTATGGGGGATTCTTGCAAGGTTTTCATGTTTTTGCATGATGGGGAAACATTTTGGATGGGGCCTTCTAGAGTGGGTATGATTGGAATTGGAGTGCATGATGGCATAGGATCTAAGATATATGAATCACATAAAGGATTTATATAAAAGAATGGATTACCTTGGATTTGTACCATTGATAGCCCTTGAGGGTCAACATGAGAAGTTTCACCATTTGGTTCATTGTTTGAAGGAGATGAAGGCATCGTGGAAGACATGGAGGCCACATATGGAGCCTTGCTAGACATAGGTGTATTATTTTGATCATGTTTGGTAATGACATCTAGTTTCTCCTTAGGTGAATCATTAGGATCTTGAATTTCAATAACACCATTATCAGGGAGGTCTTGAATTTTATGTTTTAGTTCCATGCACATTGAATTCTTATGTTTGTTATGTCTATGATATGCACAATAATTACTGAAAAAATCACATCCCCATATGGTCTTGTTAGGTAATATGATAAAATTGTGCTCAAGAAGCTCTTTCAAAGCTTACTCAATAGATTTCCCCAATGGTGTAAACAGTCTATCTAGGGGATACTTAGAAGAAATGTCTTGTTGTCTTAGTGAAGGAGTCATGGGATCTTGTTCAAGATTTAGCTTTTGATTTTCAATTACTTGTTGTTCCACCTTATGTAATTGTTTTAGCATTCCTTGAAGTTTGTTGTTCCTGATATTATGAAATTGTATCTCAAGTGGGCTCATTGAATCTTTTTGTTGGAATTGAATGTCATATATTTCTCTCTTGAGATCTTGAATTTGATGGGCCAAGGTAGCCATGAAGATTTATGATAGTTCTGATCTTTGACCTAGGACAATGTATGAGACTCTAGATATGATGCAAACCCTAAAGTGCAAAGGAGGGACTATAAGATATGAGTGATATTAGGATGTGATAAGGATCAATGTAAAAATGTAATCTATGTGACATGATTAAGATGGGAATGTGCTAAAGGGTTGATGCAAAATGCGATCTATATGATAGGAACATGTTGTGCAACTATTTACCCTAAATGGGATATGAGGATGAATGTTGTTTGATGTAAGGACTAAGGATACTCTAGGTCTAAAAAGTATTTGCAATGTGAGGTTTGAGTTGTGCTATGATGGATAGACACAAGGATAAGTGATCAAAGAGAGGGCATACTATGATAGGAGATGATGACCTCCAAGCAGAATACCAACTCAAAGACACTGATAGGTTCCCTAACTCAAGGAAGATGCACCTCAAGTGATTAAGGGGGATTGATGATCAAAATTTGATGTCAAACCTAACACAAGAAATCCTAAGCGCAAACAACATTTTTGGTTTTCTTTTGGATTTTGATATGCAAATAATAATGAAATGCTAGTACCAATGATGAAATGACCTAAGGCACTTATGCAAGGTTTAAGGTTATGTCCTAAAGGAATGACGAAAGGCTATGCAAAGATTATGGGTATGATCTAAGGGGATTATGCAAGGGTACAACCTAATGATGGTATGCAAAGGTTTGATCTAAGGGTGGTATGAAAGGACTAGGTATAATTAAATGAGATGTGCAAGGATGAAAGGTGCAACTAGGTGAAGACTATGCAAGGACCTAAAAGGGTATGGGAAACTAGAATGATGTGACTATGTGAGGACCTAAAAGATCATAACTCCAAAAGTGATGTCTCAAGAGATTTGAGATGATTGTTTTGAGAACACAGGTTCAATGTTTCAAGGACAATGTTGTTTCACAATTTTTTTGTTTTACAATGCACAGATGGATACTTGAAATCTTAGACCAAGGTTTTTGTAAAGTGTTTCAATTTCAAGTGTAGTGTTGATTGTGAAATTTTCTTGTTTGTTTATGCACACACTCAAAAAACATGGTAGACAAAATGTTTGTTTGATTTTGCAATAAAAACACATTCAAGCATAATTCTAAGGCTAGCCAGGACAATAGTTGTTGAATCTCACTTGGGGGGTTACCTCAAACTACGCAATTCACAACGGATACTTAGATGCTTGACCCCACTGGCTCCACCCTTAGCACTCACTTCTCTGGGGCAGCCAAGCACCAGTCCCCACAAAAACTCCCCATGGCAAACTTTGTATCTCTACTAAGAACCGTAAGAATGTGAGTCACTTCAAAGGTCCGACCTCCTGCGTCAACAACTAGAAGGTTTTTGGCTTCTAACACAAAAGGTGTCTAGTAAGGGCATCCGTTCGAGTGGCCATACATGTGGCGGCATACACTCTATTAAGGAAGGCTCCTAGCCTATAGAGGTTGCGCTCTATAGGGTTTATGGGGAAGCCCATTACCACTTGGGTCATTCCCTCTCACCGAGCCTTAAGGGCTTCTCGAGAGGCAGGCCCTATAAAAGGTAAAACAAAAAGAGCCTATTGCTCAAGACACTGGTTAATTTTAAAGCACCAATTCTAAGTGTGATCTAAGCTAAAAAATCAGACAATCCATTTCAAATCACAAGTTCTTTGACAGGCATCCTGCACCAAACAATGTCAGTTGTTTCAAGATATGATCTTCGTCACACAAAAATGGATGCCCTGCACAAGACAAAAGTTCAAAAGTCTCAACAAACAAAAGTCTAAACTAATAATGAAAAGGTTAAACTAAATAACAGGAAAAAGTGCGTAAAAACAAATCTATCTAACTTGTTAGTCGGCTAATCTAAGCTTAATTAGTTTAATTTAAGCTAACTAAAAAAACTTTAAGCTAATATCTTGTTAATCAAAAATTAAAAATTTAATCTAATTGACAAATCTAAAAACTAATCAATCTAAAAACCAAATTAATTAGAAACTAATTTAAAATCTAAAATTAAAAATCTAAAAAAAAATCTAATTAAAAATGAATAAAATGAAATATCTAATTTTAAAAATGAAAAATCTAATTATAAGAAATGAAAAATCTAATTAAAAGCTAAGATTAAGAATCTAATTTTAAAAATGAAAATTCTAAAAAAGCTAAAATTAAAAATCTTAAAAAAAATCTAATTAAAAAAAAATAAAATGAAATATCTAATTTCAAAAATGAAAAATCTAATTAAAAAACTAATTTTAAGAAATGAAAAATCTAATTAAAAGCTAAGATTGAGAATCTAATTTTAAAAATGAAAAATCTAAAAAAGCTAAAATTAAGAAGTTAGGACTCAACTTACTAAGAAAAACTAAGATTTAAATAAGCTAAAAGAAACTAAATTTAATAAAACTAAATTAAAGCTAAGAAAACTAAACTTCTAAACTTTTTAAACTAAAAACTTAAATCCCCTCCCATGCTCACGTGAGATTTGCAGATTTGAAATGCTTTCCTTTTTCAGATTTTTAAACAAAAAAAAATGTGGTTTGACACATGCCATTAAGGGCTCACCCAAGCCCATGAAATCTTCACACAGGCAAAAACAAATATTGTCTCGGCAAAAATAATAATGCATGAACCAATAATGTCGAGAATAATAATTATTTGCAAGCCACTAACAGTAAAGGTTCAGGCCAAAATTATTGCATAATATGCACAAATTTGTGCAGATTGCAAGATAAGCCCAAAATGAAATTTGCATGCAGAATGTATAAGCTTAGACAAGGTGTTAAAAGTTTCAAGTAAATGCAATGGCAATTTTTAATGACAGAATGCCAAAATGTGAATGCATAAACAAAGCTTATGAATTGTTCTAAAAATGTCTGAAAAGAAAGAGAGCATGGAATGCAAATGACTGCAGGATGTGCACAAAAACATTTGAATCAAAGATTGCATGAACTCATGAATGTGTGCAAGAAAAACATGTTAGCCTGCCAAGAAACATTTTAATCTGCAATCTATGTAGTGGGCATTAATAACCATACAAAAACATGTGGGTTATCAAAACCCGATGCAAAATGTGAGAGCTTCAACAAGGCACATGAACTGTTTGGAAGATGCAAAATGAACTGTTGTAACGTGATTTCTTTGCTGAAAGCACAAAGTACATGAAGTGTTAAACAAAATGTAAAACTAGATGCTCAACATGGAATGTAATATCTGCACAAATCTCACAAAATAGACTTAGCAAAACAACTTTCAAACAAGTGCAGACAAACAACAAACAAATAATAATATTATGTTGAATCAAATCATTTGAATGTATGAGTTAAAGCAGCTAATGAGTGTTTGTATGCAATCTTACAAAATCACTTTCTGTCAAACAAAAATTAAATTTATGCAAGGACAAGGGTTGTCCCACGGGGCGTGCCATATGTAAATGGAGGAAATAGATTGAATACAAGATTCAATCTTCCAACATCCAACAATGAAGTACCTGCAAAACACACACATACAAATGCAAATATTTAATCTAAAACACACATGCATGCAACAAAAATTCACTCCATTGCACTCCTATTCCTCAAGATTTCACATTTAATATATTTGCTCTCGGAAGCACTTATGCAAAAAGCTATGAGGAAATGGAGATTTGGAAATGCAAAGATAGAGGATAAGATGTCAAGATAATGGGATGCAAACTGACATAAGTTTGGTGCATAAAGATGAGATACCCAAATAAGAGAGGGGGCCTTGTTTAAATAGATTTTCTCCGGGCGAGTTCATGTTGTGGGATGAATATGGGATAATACAAGATGAGTGGTATAGGGAAGATGAGTGGTAAATGGGAAATGGTAAGTGGTAGGAGGGGATATTAAAGGGTTTTATTAAATAAATAAAGAAATGTATATAAGGTGAATGCATGAAGGTGTATACATGAATATGATATAATGTTTTATTTAATAAATTTAATAGATAAATGATGAGATATTAATAATAATATAATAAAATATGGAAATTATGAATAATGAACTATGGAGAAATAATAGTGTAATAATTAGGATTCGCCTGATGTTCAAAGAAAATTTGAAATTAAATGAGGACAAATTAATTGAAATTTTTATGTGTCTACATTATCTATCAGAAGGAGTGAGAAGAATGTATCTACAGATCTCACGATTGTTGAGGTACATCGGTCATGGATTCTTTCTCTTTTATTCTTCTTCATCTAGGTAGTGAGCACTCTAGCAGTGAGCCTCTTCTTTCTTTCACTTGGGCAATGAGCCCTTTGATAGTGAGCCTTTGGCAATAAGCCTTTCTTTATAAAAATCACCTTAACTAGTGTCACCCTAACAGGTGTTCATATATTGAGAATAGCATTCTCCATGGTTTTTCCCATAATAGGGTTTTCCACATAAAATATAGTGTTTCATTGTGTATGGTGTGTTCTTCTTTTCATGTTATTTCATGCTCATATAATTGTGTGGATTCAGTGTTAAGGTTAAGTTGTTGTGGATCTATGTTAAAGGAAAATATTTTAGATTTGTTTGTACAATTGATTCACCCCCTCCTCTCAATTGTCTTGTGTGTAAGAACATTCAACAACAATTTCACTTTGTTTTATGATTAAGAGATAATTAAGATTGTGTTGAGTAGAATTCATGGATTTTTCTATGGTTGGACTGACCATACTTGATCTCTAAGGATTCCCTAAGGGATGTGATTGGCTTGTGTTCTACTAGAAAGATACCTTCTCAAAAGTTAGTGAAGAATGAAGAAGTGAATAGATTAACTGGTGTTGTATCAACTAAGAGAGCTCTTAGAATTGATAGCATTGTTGACTTTGGAGTTAGATATTTGACTATGGGAATTTCATACAAGGTGTATTACAAGAATCAAGAAGGTTCGTCTTCTTCTACGATAGTGTATTGTTAGAGATTGTTGATAGCATGAGCTTGTATGGTTGTCATTGATATCAAACTTGGTAACCTGGATGGATGTTGGTCTCTGTATGCTCTTGGTTGTTATGGAATTATGTTTTGTGTTGTAGTTAATGTTTTTTGGTATTGGTTGTGTCATTCTATATTTAGGGTGGTTCAAAAAGATTTTGGTGCCCTTCAGATATGTTGTTGATTATGTTGTGGTTTAGTGGATCATATTCTTTTAGTTTGGATATGTGTTGGAAGATGTGTTGAGATGTTAATTTGGGTCTAACCATGGCATGTGGAGGTCCACATTGAGTATTTTGCATCGAAAGTGGTTATGTGGTCGACTCGTTGATTATATCTACACATTACATTTGGTAACACCTTTGGAGTATGTGTTAGCATGTGGATTGTTGGATCAATCATGGAAGAATGGCAAAAAATCCTATAAATCATAAGCAATATCATAAACCTTTATGTTTTTACCAAACACACTGCTGAATTGGAATGCATATGTATCTTCGGTCTGTGACTCTACAACTATAACCTCATGATTGGCACCCACCCTGGAATGATGCCTAATTGGGCATCCCCTTGAAATGTCCATTTTTGAACTCTCTGTGATGGTTTGTTCATGCTCAATGTCTCCTCCACCATAATCTGATCATGCTAATTAAGGACTCCCTCTCTTAAGGGAATCAAACTTTTATCAAGTTTGGAGCGAAAAATATCAATGATATTGTAGAATAAATGATCGTTTAGGTCATTATTAACCCCTCTATCTATGATATGTTCCATCTCAACCTCATAGGTGCTATGAAAATCAGAAATATCAAAAAATTTACCTTCATCAATCAACTTTGATTTTGGTGCTTGTTCATTACGATCGACATCCTCATGCAATTCAACCCTTTGACTTTCCAAAACCTGAAAATCTTCATTTGTTTTCTCTTGGACCTTCACTTGACATGGCGGTAAGAAAGGTGCCTCAATGATGTGCTCCTCATATTGTTCAAAGGCCAATTCACTAGGAGGGGCCAACTTGTTGTCCAAATTTGAACAAAACCCCTCCAATTCATCCCAAAACAAGTCCTCTTGAAGCTCTTCTTCACTTTTCAGAAAAATGGGACTGATTTTGGTAAAACTGAGATCCTCCATGGCTTCATAGTCCTCATGATTTTCTTCTACCAATGCAGACTCCTACAACATGTCCACCATTGGTCTTGGTAAATAAATCTGTGTCTCTTCATCCTTAATAAGGGAGGGAAGCTGATCAGAGGTGACCAAGACTTCCTTCTTATTGTATGTTTTTTCTTGTCTAGTGATTTGTTGTTGTAAATGATTATTTTTAGCCTCTTCATGCAGCATCTCAAATTCCTCTATGATATCCTCATCGGCAATAGGCCACTTAATATATTGGTGGGGAGGAATATTACCATCCACCCTCCACACAATAGGTCCATCCTTGCAAAGGTGTATAGTATCAGGAAAAGGGCACTGAGGGGGATGAATAATAGGCTCCTCATAAGGGTGAATCTTCTCAAGGACATGCTCCTCAAAATATATAGGAGGTCTTCCTTGTTTGAAACTTGTATTTTTAAATTTTGGGGACCTAGGGGTAGAAGCTTCCTCCTACATACACTACAACTCTATGGGTGCCAACTCTCTAATAACTCTATGGTTGCCAACTCTCTGCTTTATTTTTTCCTAGCAAAACCAAGCTGCTCTGCAAGGAAGTTTGAGCATGTTGTTTTTGGGCTTCTCCTCTTGTTGTTGATCACATGGTTGTTGATTTATTTTGTAGACACCTAAAATTAATTAAATTAATATTTATTCAATTTAAGCCTTTCCACATGATTAATTTAATTAGTTGTGTTGGTCTTTATTCTTCTTAAAATTAATTAAATCTTATTTAATTAATTTTATCATTGCAACCTTATAATCAAATTGATTATTCCCCTTTTCTTCTAAACCCTTCTTAGTTAATTAATCTCAATTAACTAAGCTAATCATGTGATTCCTAATTAATTCTTCCTTAATCATGCTTATCATTATCCTCCAATTTTTTACTCATCCACTCATTCTCTCTCCTCATGTCACATCCTCCTAACTTTCCCATTTGCACTCTAATCACTCATTAACCCACCTAATGAATCTCCTTAATAATTTACACATTCCTAATCACCTTGATTAGGGGTGGGTCAACTCTTTTCCATAAATGGCTTTCCCATCTCATCCTCCAATCTTAAATTCTACCTTCTATGATCCTTTTAAAGAAATTCAAATTCTTTGAATCTCCCTATACATCTTCTTCCCAAGGAATTTTTTATTCCTTTTCTCATTTAGTCTTCCCACACATCCTCTTATTTTGGAATTTTTAATTCCTCTCCCCTTTCTCCAAGGAATTTTTAGTTCCTTTTTCTCTTCCTAATGTACTTGAAGAGCTCTTCCTCGTGCACCTTGAGAGGTGTGGAGACAAGAAATGTCTTTATGGCTTATCCCTTGAATCCCACACCTTGTCCTATCAATCCTCTCTTCCATTTTCATTCAATCCTATCCCTCCATTTATAAATCAATATTACCCCTCTATTTTGGTCTCCTCCAATCTATAAACTGGACTCTCATCACCTCACAAATCATCCATCTCATCTACAATCTTATGCTACCAAAATAGTGTTTGAAATCATCCTCATAGTATCACCAGAATAGGAAAATTTATCTTCCATCCTTATTCATTTACAATCATCCATCCATCCATCCATTCTATCATCATCCTCCTTGTTGTGTGTTTGGAGAGTACTCCACATCCCATCTTGGATCCAATCCAATCAAGTGGAGATAGGGCACATTTGCACTTCATCAAAGGCTCAATCTGAAGGAGAAGAGAAGGTATAAAGGTTTTATTTGGATATTTGATGTTTACCTTGTGTTTTATAATTATTATATTCATTTGAACACCCTAACCATTTTCTTGTCTCTAGATTTCATCTAACTATCTTCTGAAATCTAACATCATATTTCTTATTCCATAACTGGCCTCTAACACCAAAGTCTCTGCAAGAAGGGTCATCTCACTTCTTTGAGGCTGATTGGGTTGATAAGAAGGTTGAGCAGGGGTGGGTGGGTGGAAAGCACTAGGAAAATTCCCACTTGCTACTAAGGCAAAGCCATTTGGATTGAAATTGGGAGCAGTCCTAGTATGGTCATGTTGGTAGGGGGACTGAATTGCATTTTCAAAAGAGGGGGGCGAATAGAAATTACACCCATGGTATGAACTCATTGTAGAATCATTTAAAAGAGATGATCTTTGTTATATAAAATTCTTGAAAATGGAAAAAGGATCTACCCTACCAGAGAAAGGTGAAATACCATGATTCACCAAAATTTGTAGAAGTCGGGTACTTGAAGAATAATGCCTCCAAAGGCTTGAGACTAAAGAATACACTAAATCTCTAGTTTTTTTAGCCTTAGGACTACTTAACTAGTAGGTCTTCTTTGGTAGAGTAGCCAGGTATATGAGATATTGCCTCCAAAGGCTGAGTTTGCTAATAGACACACCAAACATCAGCAAAAGATAATAAAGCATGAAATAGGGCTAGTTCAATTTGTCCCACCGAGCATTCTAGAAACTATGGTATGATAGGTGTCTTGAAATTGAACTTTCTAATGTATGAATCTTTCTTGAATTCTTATAAGATTTGTCCCAGTGGGCGTGCCAAAAACTATTGTCACAAAAGTTTTCACCCTTGATGAACAACCTTGATCATCAATGTTGTGATACATTGAGATAACCTCCAAGTGTGGGACTTGCAAAATGCGAGGTTGAGTCTCCATAGAAGGTCGACTTCCTTTTCAATTCAAATGCAGGTGTTGGACTAACCCAGCACATGTAAATCTATTCTACTAATTTGAGAATGGAAAAGGGGAAGAAGGAATGCTTGAAAGGGAAAAAGGGTTTGCACCAAGATTGAAATGTGAT
Source organism: Cryptomeria japonica (assembly GCF_030272615.1). Taxonomy (NCBI): domain Eukaryota; kingdom Viridiplantae; phylum Streptophyta; class Pinopsida; order Cupressales; family Cupressaceae; genus Cryptomeria; species Cryptomeria japonica. The sequence continues at coordinate 326,550,856 of NC_081409.1, forward strand.
CCTCTCTGCCTATAATTGCACAAAATAACTAATAAATACCCCAAATATGCACAAATTTCTATCCTAATTAGCTTCCTATTGTATGAGTTAAGGTTGGAATTCTTGTAAGATGGCAAGAGGAAATAAACTATTTCATAGATGACATCTAAAGAGGGTTCAACACAATCACCTACACTAAAGAAACAAATAAGAATGCATTCAAACAAGAAGGTAAAGACATTACATGATTTGTAAGGACTGAAATAAGGCAAGACAAGTAATTATATTCATGTAAAGGCAAAGAAAATTTATGAATACAGAGAAACATAAGTTTTTTGCAAAAGAAAGAAAGAAGATATCCCTATAACAAGTTACGAAATTGCCTTTGTAGTTCAAGCACAACTGAGATGAATTACAGTTAGGAAACCCTAACCCTACCTAGGGTTAGGTTACAAAATATTAGAGAGAGGGGTCAAATAAAAAATGATCAGATAGCATGTATTACAACTTTGAGAATGTCCTCTCATATAGGAAGAAATAAGAAATCCCTGCAGAAAAGTAGAAACTCGGCGTATGATGTGTCTGAGATCAACTTGCAGGGCACAAAAGTCCTTGATCCATATTGAAGAGCCATAGGTAGCATCTAAAAATGGTTTGTAGAGTCAAGTCTGGAGTTAAGGAAAACAATCTTAGTAGTTGGACTGAAATCTAATCAGATTCAAGGGCACTAACCAAGTCTAGAATCGGTTGTTGACCGTCAAGTCAACAATCGCCTTAACAGAGCATTTAAACTTACCCTCCTTTCTACAAATTTGAATTCTAGCCATTTGGTTTTCCCTATCACATGAAAATGGATGCCTGAGATCATGTCACACAGCCCTCATTTGGGCTCAAGGAATCTTAAAACATAGCCATTTCATCAATTTTTCATGAAAATATGGTGGTTGTCGACATGCCACATAGTGGGCCATGCCCACCATCTTATCATAGTTTCACGGGGCATGAAAATCCATCACTTAATGTTTCTACAAAATGGAAAAAGCTATTGCGATTTCACAGCCCTTAAATCTCCTTTGCACTGTATCACTATGAAACAATGAAATCTTCTTGTGATTGGGCCTCGCGATGATGTGGCACGTAGGTTCCACCTCAATTGGAGTTCATCAAGACTTGACCTTTTGGCCAGACACCTTTTCCATCATGTTGTCTTTGAAATCTTGTCCGAAAAGACCTTTCGCCATTTTGCAGGTCGGGTCCCACCTCGAGGTGTGACCGCTACGAAATGACGAAAACACCTATGTTAACTGCCTTGTTTTTTAGCAATTTCACAGAGATGGCCCTACCACTATATTCTATCTTCATGGAACCATGAATTTATCTTCCTTGACATCCGATGATGTGGTCGTCGATGTGTCACTAAGACCAAGCCCATCAATAAGACGCATCTTCCCTTCTTGTTGCTCTTAGAACCTTGGCTGAAAAGGTGATTTCACCATTTCATGGGGGGGACAAAATAATAAGCCCCTTGCTATGAGAAATGGTGAAAGACATATCTTTTGCGCTAACCAGTAGTGTAAAAAGGGGTAAACTGTCCCTGATACACTTCAGGGTCCTTCAGTCGGTAAAGGCTAAGTGAATTTCATCGGTTGACCCGATCGACATAAAATTAAAAATTTAGAACTCGAATAGGATATAAGGTTTATGAACCTTAGGGTTTAGGGTTTAGGGCTCATTCAAAAGGTCCTTTTTAGTGTTTTTGCAATGTTTCTTAGATTGGTAATCAATTTGGCTAAGGTTGATAAGAATTTACTCAACAGACAAGAAGACTTAATGGTGAAAGATATTTTATGTTACTTGTTGATTATTCTAGAATGGCATGGCTTACATTTTTGAGAGAAAAATGTGAAGCTTTTGAAAGATTTAAAGTTTTCAAGTCAATGGTAGAAAATCACATTGATACTAGAATCAAGTATTTGAGATCTGATAGAGGCAAAGAATTTAGTTCAATTGAATTTGACAATTTTTGTGAGAAATATGGTATTAGGAGAAATCTTTCTGCTTTGAGAACTCCTTAACAGAATGGCATGGTAGAAAGGAAGAATAGAACTATTATTGAGCTGACTAGAACTATGATGAAAGATACTAACTTCAATAATGTGTATTGAAAGTAGTTGTGTATACTACTATTTACATCCTTAACAGGGTTCATATAAGAATAAATCATACTAATAAACCTTGTGGTATGTGTTAATCCTTGATCAGGTCCAAAAACCTAAAGCGATACAATCGAGAAGTTCCATAGGGGTGGGACTGGTTGCATCCTATGGAATGACCTTTGAGATTTTAGAAGCCATTTCTTTGTTGTTTTAGAAAGAGGGGTTGGAAAGGGGAAGAGAATATTTTAAACCTACCCTGATTGGAAAATAGAATGGGAACTAAGAAAAAGTAGGGAAACTCTCATAAACATTTGACTATCAAGCCGAGGAGAATAATACATTACAATCCCTCAAGGATGAGAAGAATGAGGCTTCAAAGTGACTCTTACATAAGACACAACATTCTAATTTAATCAAGTAAGATTACTTATAGAGGCAAAGCTTCAATAAACAATCTTGCAATTCATAATAAGATCCCTATCTAGTTAAAAATGTGTCATTACCTCCAAAAATATTGACTGAAACAAACCACCATATTATGTATATCCTCAACATCTGGTGTTTTTGTATACTTCAATTTAATAACCATATTTTTAACAAAAGTTTTCAACTTCTTTCTCTTGTCCTCAAATTGTGAAAGCTTTGTTGCATATTCTAGTGATGTATTTTTATAGTCATCACTTCTTCAATAAATTTAGGAGAACAATCTTTATGCAGCTTATCTTTGAACCCCTATATAATGGATTGAGAATTATTAATATCCAACTTATCATCCAACATCATGCATGGCAATCCTTCAATAAATTATTTAGCTCGGGACAACAAAGTATTAGTACCATTGATTTTCTCTATTACCCAATCTTTAGCTTTCCTGTACTCCTTGATTACCATTTTATTAGCTCTAATCCATTCTATGATGGTATCTTTATCCACATCATTATCCAAAACACTTTTATCCATTAGCAATATTTAATCTATAATCTTGACAATATGGAACATAGGAAGGTAATCAACCCACATCAACATAGAATCCTCTATGCTTATAGCTTCATTACCTTCACTAGATACCATCCCATAAAGTATTGTTAGTTAGCTTTGAAGGGAATCATACATAATGAAAACTTGTTGGATTACTTCTTCTCTAATTCATTTGATTCATGTCTCCAACTTAATATTTGTAGAGGGCAAAAAGTGAACCACTTCAATAGGAGGATGAACATGAGTTGGGGACTCACTATTTGACCTCTCCACTTAGGAAGTGGTACAAAGTGTATTACTATGTGGTACCCCATAGATGACACTAAACATGTCACGGATCTCTTCTGATGCAACTCTTAAGGATGCACGCATGACATGATGGCATCCCATACAGAAAGAGTCACAAAGTCTATATAGAGGACGGACTATGATAGAAATGTGTCTGGATAATAAACGATTTAATAATAGATCAAAAAGTAAGTACATCCAATTATGAAATAACAAGAGAAGGAAGAAAGAGTCTTACAACCACTCCACACTTTAAGCCTTCATATATCTCATCGAATCAACTCGGCAACCTATGCACAAAGTGAAAAAAGAGGAAAGGTTGTGGCTATATTTTAGAGGCCTGCTATAGTCTGACCCCCGCTTTGGTGTTTCCACTTCCACGAACAATCAAGATAGATAGATAGAAAGAAAGATAGTGTAAAATGATAAATAATGTTACAACCAAGATAATCGATAATATGCTATGGAGGTAATAAGAGAAAGAGGAAGAAGAAAACTCTCCTTCCACACCCAAAGAGACAAGCTTGCTAGATGATGAAGAAGAAGAAACAAGTCTTCCTTGGAGCATGATAATGATGGTAATGTGAGAGAGTTGAGTATGCAACAAAAGAGAGATTCTAGACAAGTGTAGATGCAAGAAACCAATAAAGTGATCGAATTCACAACCAGAAAGATTGAATAAGTTACTAGAGACCAAAAAATGGGCTTCAAAGGGGAAGATATGCATGTTGGGATGAAGGAAGATGTCAATAGATGCACACAAATGTGTTATGGGAATATTCCAAGTGCAAGTGTAATGCTCAAATGGCCACCTTCAAATTGTCAGATTCATGAGATGCGAGCACGACACATAAATGTCTCTACAACACACTGGTGTCTATGAGTCAAATGGTTAATATGGTAAGAAAAGGACAAAGTTGATGACTAACAAGGTGAGTGAGATGGAAAAAGGACCAAGGAAGTTAAGGAGTTCTCCAACCAGTGTAAAGAGAAGGAATTTATGTAGCATAGAATTACATGGGGTGTAATTTATGACACTACATTTTGCCCCCACTTTAGTGAGAATATTATTATTATTGAAATACAAGATAAAGTAAAGATTACCAAGATCCAAAGGAGAAGCATAATCCTCTACCCATGTGGATATGCCCCTAGGGAAGAATCCTAAATCTTTGAAAAGATGTTGTTGGGTTGTTCCATAAAAAATATGTTAATTGCAAATAAACATGTTAGATGAAAAAGCAAATAACATGATAGGAAAAACACTAAGATAACATATAATAATAAAAGATAAATGGATTTTGTTGGTATGGGTAGCACGTTGTGTTAAATAGCCATACAATAGGTGATTTTAGATAGAGTGGATTGGCCCCCACAAAAGGCGATAAGATCTAGTGGTTTGCCCCCCACCAAGGCAAACAATACAATGGTTTATAGATTTTACCAATATAGGTAACAAGTTATTCTATATATCCATAATATTGGGTGACTTTAGATCAAGTGGATTGGCCCCCACTAATAGGAAAACAATGTAATGGATTTTGCTAGTATGGGTATCAAATTATGTTAGATGGCCATATGATGGGGCAGCCTAGTTCAAGTGGATTGGTCCCCATTAATAGGCAAAAAAAATGATAGATCAAGTGGTTTGGCCCCCACTAATAGGAAAACAAGATAATGGATCAAGTGGTTTAGCCCCCACTAATAGGAAAATAGGATAATGCAAGATGTAGATATGATGATGTAAAAATGCAAAAGAATGCAAAAATGCAAAAATATGAAAGCATGGGAGACCACCCCTTAGAATGGTATTTGTGAAACACATGGAATTCTAAGGAGAACAGATGTTGTGTCACACCAACATAATGAGATATTTTTTCATGGAATTCTACCTTGCATCAGATGATGCATAGCACCCACAACACCAACAAAAACACTAGAGCACAAGGGGATCTATTGATTCAGTGTCAAAACCCATAGCAATGCAAAGAGATGATAGAAAGTTGCATAAGGGTGTTTCATCATGGTACCAAAATTTACAAGTTGTATGAAGAAGGCACATAAAGACAAAGAGAAAATAAAAATCGATTCAACATGAAAGAGAGCCTAAATTCCCCCAATGCTTTTCATTGTCCTTGATATTGAAAAGCAAGAGATGACAAATAAAAGAAGGGCGGTTAATAAATATAAGAAGATTACGACAAAAAATCTCATGTTTTCAAGCACCTACAAAGTGACTTGGGTCCTTCAAGAGAACACATAACATATAAAGATATATAACCTCCCATTTCTAATTATCAATGGGGTAGGGAACATAAGCATACATTCTCTAATCTAGAAGATATAGAAATAGAGGCGTCGACATACGGGTCACTATTCTTCCAATCTTGATCATATGGGGAGGGAGGTCAAGACCAAAGGGGGATAACTATAAGGGGAGAAATAGTGCAGGAGAACACCTTCAAGATGATAATTCAGACTCAGAGGAGGAAGGATAAGGTATCATACATGTCTTTAGGATGTTTTGTATGTGTTTCAATCATGCATTGTGTGTTTGTAATAAAAAACCCCATCTTGTGAGCCAAACTCCTATTTTGGCATTTCTATAAGCCTATTAGGACTTTTGGACAATAGGGGATCAAATGTGTGTATTAAATAGCTATCCTAGTGTTTTTAGTGCTTCTAGTATGTTTTAGGAGGGTTTATACTTGACCCAAGGCATTAGGAGGCGAAAGATGACATTTTGACAACTTTTGCAAAAGTTGTCAAAAGTTGTCATGAGCAACTTTTATGCACTTTTTGCATTTTTGTTTGTTTGAACTCCTCAAATGGCTCTAACCTCTTGCTTTTGGTTGAGATAATTTTTGGAGTGGTTTATACACCTTGTGGATTCAATTCCCAAAGAGAGACTGTATGGAGGAAAGTTTTGGTGACAACAAACTAATAAAATTCTGAGTTTTTCCTGCAATTCTGGAGTTTTGGTACAGGGTACGGTACTGTATGGATTGGGATCAATTCCCAATGATGTGAATTGGTTAGATAGGAGATTTATATTTGTTTTGGATTTATTTTTAAGTTTTGGTCATGTGTTTTTCTCCTAATATTCAAATTTTGTTGTAGGTGCCCGGAAAACAAGGGTTTACCTTGGGTTTTTCCTCCTCCATGGCCATAACTTGCAATCTATCAATATGTGACCCATGGGATTTGGTGAAATGAAAGTATGGTCAGTTTATTCTAGGATTCCAAAAAAAATTTGCAGGAGGAGCAAGGGAGAGGTGTGTTTGAACCGACCCTAGGTGGACATCTCTATGTGGCTACCTAGACCTTGAACAACAAAGTTACCCTTGTATGCAAAAGGTGATGATTCCGGGTGTGTAACCCTAGAATAAATTATGGTTTATGGTTCCCCACATACTCATGGGGTTGGGATTGTATAGTTTACTCATCTGGATATAGGTGCTTCACAAATGGAGGCCTAATTAGCCCTTTAGGACAGCCAACATCCTACCAGTTCAGATGTTTGTTTGTCAGACCCTAACCCTTCCTTTTGGTGAATTGTATAACTTTCAAAAGGGTACTTGAATCCATAATTTTTTTTCCAGGTTGTTTGGGAAAGTTTGAACTTAAGGTCCCTTTACTCGCTAAAAAGGGCTACAAGCAAATAGGCCTAATTGTGAAGGTGCTATGGGGAATAGGGTTGAATCTTCAAAACCAGTGTTGGATCTGGTCAAAGTGAGTCATGTTTAACCTAAACCAAGTGTGCTAATGGTCCATAACCCTTGGAGGTCTCAAAGTGTATGTTGGAGCCATTTACCCAAGTTGAGGAGGTATGAGTCTTAAAGATGGTGAGATGATTGAACTAATGTTGTAGAGCCTTGCCTTGATACGATCCTATTATTGTTTTGAAGGGGTCAGTGTCATAAATTTTGAAGTGTTTGGAAGGTTGCAAGGAAGGCTCTGCATCAAGAACCTAGCACAACACCAACAACAAGGGCTAGGGGTGAAGTAGCTTCCACATTTTCATCCAAAAGCCCTTCGGAAGATAGGGTCAACGATTGCGTAAAGATTGTCGATGGTGTTAGGATATCCTATAAGAAGTCAAAGAGACACTTCTCATCAGAAGAGGTGGGTGACTCGGCTTGAGATTGTAGAACATGAGCTACACTACCAACCTTTAAAAGAGGGGCATAAACAAACTCTCAAGAAGGTAGAACCTCCTCAATAGAGCACACAGAGGTAAACAGAGAAATAGAAACCGAAACAAGAAAAGACATAGAAATTGAAGGTGTTGGAGTTGATTTCTAAAACTTAGGCACTGGGACCTACTCAAACTTTTATTCAGTTTCTATAGAGGTAAAGACCTCTAATCCACCATAGTGGGTTTGAGTACCCCAATAAAAATAGGATGCAAATATAGTTTCAAAGCAAGTGGAGTAGATAGAGCTATAGTAGGCACCACCTGAGTGTGGAGCATATTCACCGGCTAGGAGAATGGAGGAACATCTAGCAAGGAAGTAATCATGGGAGGCTCGAAGGAAGGATTGACGAAGACCTGAGCCCATTTAGGGTGAGGCTTGTCAATAGTTCCTGAAGTAGATGGAAATAAAATAGAATATGAAGTAGGAGTGAGGTCAACAAGTTTAGAAGGAGGTATAGAAGAGGTAGGGATAGACACCATTGGTTCACTCACAACACTTGCAGTTACTTCACGCTCATGGGCCATCATGCACCAATGACGCTTTTACTCACACACTCACACATTATAGCATAGATGGGGTCCATGAGCTACATTCTAAGACCAAGCATATATCAATCATGTTGGAACACAATTGACCACTAAGAGGGGGGTGAATCAGTGGTAATCAATAAAAAACTTATACTTTCTAAAGATCTAATCTTTGATAACTTTAATCACAATACCATGAGCATAGATATTAAACACATGAGAACACACACATAAGATACAACCCATAATACAAGTGCATACAAGGAAAACCCACAGTGGGGAAAAACCTCGATGAGAAATATTGCTGGAGTCTACTGTTCCAATACAGCCTCACAAGTAAAACTTATTACAACATTTAGGGAAATAACCCAAGGAGCACCAACCCCAAACATTGAGCACCCACTCAGAGATTACACTGAAGATGTATTTTATTACAGATTAGGTACCTTTTTGCAAATGAGGTTTTGCAACTCACAAATATTGTTCTCTGGAGATTGAACTAACTTGTTTGTGCTAACTAAATTTTGGGCTTCAATCTTAGCTCTTTGTTCTATATTTGTCTTTGCTCTTGTTCTCTTCTCTCTGCTCTTTGTCTTTTACTTGGATCACTTCTCCCTCTCTGTCTCTCACACTGTACACAACCCATTCTGTTATCTGCCTCTAGTTTCTACTACTCTGTGATCTTTGCCTTCTTCTTGTGTCTACAACCAACACTCTATTTTTTGCCTTCCTTTGTTTCTGCAGATAACTCTTTGTTTTCTCTTGCCTCTATCTCTATTTGTTTCTCTCTCTCTCTCTCTGTTTCTACAACTACACACTCTCTCTATTTATGCAACTCACTATCTCTTCACCATTGCATTCATCAACTACCCTTGCACTCAGTCGGTCTAATCTTAACTCATCACACCCAAGATAGGGTTATTATTCCTTGTTATCATGCCACATGATCTAGATAATTTTTTATGCACCATGTAGATCATTCATTCAGTCGGTCCATTTGGTAATTTGAGTTCTCAGACACGTCAATAGCCAACCTGTAATCCTTTCTTAATTTTCATGTGGACAATTGATCTATTGGATTCGACCTAAAATGGTTAGAACACAGTTGGTATTATGGTGGTTTCAAGAACCACGCCATCAACCACATATACTACATGTTCACACTCTACCTTGAGAGCATGCCTGCATTCCCACCAAGAGCTGAAGTTCAAATGTACATCTGATAGATCATGCAGATTTGATTTTCTCAATCTACTCCAGAGGTTTTCTCCCCATCATCATTAAATCCAATAGCTTCCTTCTTCAGTTCAAACACTGGATTTAAATTACTATCTTTAGTAATCTTTACTTGCTTCTATCTGCTCTGCTACAACTCAACCACCATTGTCAAATCTCATCAGAATGCTCCTTCATTCGGTCAGCTCTGAATCGGCAAGATCAACTGCTCTCATTAAATGTGTTTTATCTGTGTTTAAGACATTTTGTACATAGATTACTCAACTTAGTAATCTTCTCAACCAATCTGATCCAACTTTAGTTGATCACCTCAATTCCATCAAAAAATTTCTACTGATCCACCATTAATCCATTCTTTGTCCTATGTCGACCTACCCAAACAAGATCGATCACGACCATATTGAAATCTACCATCACCCACTTTAGGATTTGTTTTGTGCTCATCAAGGAGCCACCTGTCTTCATACTCTTCATCCAAATTAGATGGTCAAGTTTAGTCATCATCCATGTGGATAATCAGGCTACTCAAATTGGTTGAACTCCATGCTATGAATAACCTTCGTGTTATGCAGACATATTGGGTTGACAACAAGAACTTATCCGGATGAACTCTGTCAACTGGATTTTTCTTCCTCATGTTTATCACCATAGCAATCCTGAAGGTGGTTTCTCAAAGCTCTATCAGTGTAGTTTTAACTATTGGGTTGACATCTAGCATCTACTTCGCCTTCACAACCTATCCCAATGACCATTCGATGCCTTTGATCCCTCTCATTGGCATGAGTTACTCCACTGAAATCTTCACCTTTGATTTCACATGTCGCCATAAGATATCCCAAGCACAGTCTCCATGATGGCACACATAATCGGCATAGGTTACCCCGAACTGGTAGACTACAAGATAAACAACCACTCATTGGAATAATCATAACTATCAGCATAGAGAAAACTTGTTAGAACAACCGAACAAGTCATTCTGATTACACACAATCAACTCACCCTTTATCGGCATAGGTACTCCAAAAACATATTCCACGGTGACAAAATTCATCTACATAGGTTACTCTAATGAGAGCCTCCATCAAAACAGACAACACTATCAGCTTAGCACTTGGACACTAACCCATCAAAACAACCTACTCTGATGACCCAACTTGAACCTGTATCGACATAGCTACTTTAACACTGAACTCGAAAGATCACCTCCATTCGGCATATGTTATTCTCATTAACTTACAAAGGGGTCTTCTCTACTTTTCTTCTGTTAGAATAGTTTACACTATCAACATAGTAAGAATGTGTTATTCTACCTTCAATAGTTACTCTGATAGGCATCCTCAATCACCTGGTCGACATAGCTATTTTGACACAATGATGTCGGAGTATTTAACACTATCGGCATTACCCAAAAATTTTATTCCACCTTTGTCTTGTTATCCCAAAAAGTGTCTCTGCCTTTTTTTTTGGTGTTGTTGTCCCAATCCGATAAAACGAAAACTCCACATGACCTAACATTGGAATGACTTATGCCAATAACAATTTCCACCTCACTATTCGGTATTGGCCTAGCTATTCTAATATGACCACCTAAGAATATATTATCTACACAACACAAATCAGTATTAGTTATCCCGATATGATCACTTGAGAAGCACAACACTTGATTAGTATAGCATAGTGAGGTTTTGTCGATATACAAGATTTGTTGTTTTCACAACTCCAGCTTCAGGACATCCAACATAGAAACATCATATGGCATTGTGGGAGTCTACAATAATTCATCACTCTGATCCATCAACCTGATCATTGTAAAGTCACTCCAACATATGATATGAATCAACCTGATCACTAGAACTCTTCTGCAACCTCATTAGCTCTACACACACACATGTTGACATCAATGGCAACTTCAATGCCAATAAATCAAGTTTCATTCCTTGAGAGAGAAGGTGAATGAAAAGGAAGTTAGATTGGACTATGTATCTACAAAGGAACAAATTGTAGATATCTTCACGAAACCTTTGACTAAAGATACATTTGAGTATCTCAAAGAGAAGCTAGGGGTAACTTCCCCTCCTGATGAGAACTAAGATGCATGAATTTTCATCAATTCGGTGTATTTCACAAAGATATCTTGTGATCTGGATTGATGAGTGAGACTTCTACTTAGGTGGAGTAGTCAGTGTTGTGGTTAAGATGTTCAGATTTGTTTTGGGGGAGAGAGAGTTTGGTTTAAGGGAGAGAGAATCATGTTTTCCATATGTGTCTTTTGCATTGATGTCAAAGGGGGAGAGAGTTGTGTGAAAAACCCTACGATGGAGAGTCTTATGTTGAGCTATGTGCATGATCTCAAGGGGAGATTGTTGGTTGTTGATTTCTTTCTTTGCATTGATTGTTTTTCACATTCATATGTTTCCATCAATTTCAGAGGGGGATATTGTTGGATATTGTTGAGAATTTTGCTAGAATGATGTGTTGACATTGATGACAACATATTCTTCTATGTATTCCAGTGTACAATCAAATTAAATGAGTTGGTTTGGATAATGTGTTTCAATTGAGTTGTTGCAGTTTAACAAGGTTTTGAGATAAGTGTCTCTAGTTGATTTAGCTAAAGTTTCAGTGCTCCATATGATGATTTGATCAATTTATGAGATCTGGTATTATAGTTAGTATTTATGTTGTTCAATGTTAATCAGTGTTCTGGATTCTGCTCTACTTTTCTCTGTGTTGCAATATCTTGGTTTGCAGATTTGGCCAACTATTTGGGATGCTCATATGTGTCCTCAATTCAGATGGTTCATGATTTGGAGGTCCACAAGTGAATATTTTAGTTTGACAGTCAATTTAGTGAGTATTCTTGAGGTTCGGTATAATGATGATGAAGATTCTACTAAGTGGTGATGTTGTGGTAATTCACATTGTGTGTGGATGTTTATAGATCATGTTTTATCTATGTTGATGGTCCACATTGATCTTGTGCTCATTATTGATCATCTTCTTGATCAGGTGGTGTTCTTTGTGTTATGCGACATTCATGATGAATGTAGCGTGTTGCAGATGTTCAAGGGGTAATTTTTTAAGGTGTTTCATGTTTGTGGTGGCGATTTAGGTCCAAGCTATGTCTTAGCCGACATTGTTTTGGTCTGCATGTGTTGTTGTAGTGTGTGAGGTTATATTTTTGTAATTTATGTTGAGGGTTGAGCCAACCTTTAAATATAGGTTGATGATTTGTATAAATAGATGTAATATTCATTTGTGAGATGTATCTATGGGGCATCTATGAGTGTGTGTGATTGAATAAGTGCATGAGCAAGTGTTTTGATCTTTCAGAAGTGTGAAGGTAGTGTGGAAAATTAGATCAGACTGTGCTTAACCAGAACTATAACCAGGCATGAGGAGATTCTATTTTATTAGTTCATGATCCTTCAAATGTAATGTGAATGTTTTTGTAAGACAGTGAGTCTTCCTCAGGGTTGTATCCCTTCTTGTTTTGTGATTTGAGCAATGATCTCTAGATAGTGTTCCTGAATGCATGTGCATTCCCCATTGTAATATTTTATTTACTCCTAACATGGTATTATCTCATTGTGGGTAGGTTCCCGCCATTGTTTTTCCCTTAACTGAGTTTTCCATCTCAAAAATCTTGGTGTTATGTGTGTTATTGATGTGGTGTTGATTTGTGCTTTCATTGCTAATTAACAGATTTGAATTTAAGTTTGAGTTGTGTGAAGTTTGTGAGAAAACTGATTCACCCTGGGCCTTCTGTTTATTGCCTTGTTGCCAACATGTAGCTCACTATTTTCTCAGTTTTACCTTCATTTTTTAGCATTTTACCTTAATTCAACATTTCAACTCACAAAATCAATTCACACACCCCTTAAATATATTCAATATTTAGTCCCTATCATTCATAATTTTGAGATTGGATCTATTGGATTCATCCCTCTTTTGAATGTAATGGCAAATTAGTGATTTTCATCCCTCTAATGATGGAAACCCTAATTTTTTACCATTACAATGTAGCGTCATAAATTGTACACCCTTGCTAGGGTGGTACAATTCCACACTTGGTTTAGCACCTGCCTTAGTGTGTTTTGCATCTTGCATTTCTCATCTCCTTTAAGAATTTAATTAAATCTAAATTCATATTTCACCTCTTCACATATTGTAAAGTTGGGCCCTTTACCCTAAGTGTGCCCCTTTTCATTTTATTCCTCCAATAAATCATTAGATCATAAACCCTAATCATGTCCGATTTTGATCTTTAAGGCCCGATTTTGCATATCAAAACATCTTAAAATCATCTGTAACTTTGGGATTCACTCTACTATCATCATATCTAACAACCCAAAAAATTTGGTAAAAAGTTGGTCGGACCATGTGCACTTTGCACACGGTCCCTGATATTTTTCCCAAAATTTTGGGAGAATAATTCTATGATATTATAATGTTTAACCCCAAAATATTGGCGGGACATTCAAATCCTAGGTCAGCCTAAAGATGAAATTAAGATCTAGGGTTTCTTACATAAGAGCTCTCTTTCTTCATTTGAAGGGGTCTTTCTAAGAATCTAAGAGCAGGTTTTTAGAGCATAAAGAGCCTTCTATGTAGAAAAAGAGTAGACCTTTTAAGTCTTTGACAACATTCAACATTCATCAATCAAACATTCATCAAGCATTATTCCATCAATTGGGGGCTTTTAAAGGTGTAGGAAAGCAATAGGAGATCACCGACTGAAGATTCTCTTGTACCTCTCCCTTGGGGTTCGGTATGGTTTCATGTTGTTTTCATGTCTTTGTATGAGCTTCATTATATCAATTTGATTTGCATTCATTCTTTATATCACTTTGCATCATTGATTTAGGGCATTTTTATTATCAATTACAAGCAATTAGGGTTTACTCTTTAGGGTTGCTCTAGATTGTTTTCTCTCATCCTAGGATCTTGCACACACATGGTTCTTGCACACACTATTTTACTTTACAAATCGGCTATTCGTTGAGGTGGAAATCACCAAAATGGGGGTTTGAATAAGGCAAAACCCTATATAGCCACCCAAAACCCTATTTTTCAGCTATAGGTACAGGTTCGGATCCAAGTGTCGCTGGAAGTTTCAGGATCGACAAAGTGCACAAGGACTTTTCCAAGGGCCAAATTTTATTAGAAACCCCTGGAACAAGAGCATGGCACTCTAGTCCTACCCAGGACAAGGGCATGGCACCCTGGTCCTCCCTGTTTTCAATAGGATTTGACAAAGCAACAGGTTTCAAATCTTAGTTTCCAATTCTACAGGTACAGCTCCAGATTTGCAGAATCAGGACACGGGCGTAGCACCCTACTCCCGATCATTTTGGCTCATATTTCAAACACAAGTACACCTCTGAATTTTCTTCTCAATCTATACTTTTCAGCAGCATATCAATTATTCTCAGTCCTGCATTTTCAGATTAGGGTTACTAGTGTATAATTGCATCTTTCCTATCTCTCATTTGCAGCAAGGGAATAGAAACCCTAAGAGGTAATCCTTGGCTCTCTCTTCCTCACAAGAAGTAGCCAAAGCACGTTACCTCCCTAGGCTCTTTCGTATTTAGTGAGTGTGTATGTAAGAGTGGGATTAGGGTTTGCTTGCCTACTCTTACTTTTTCCCCTACACATACATTTTGGTGAACCCAATTCCTTACACCCTTATTTCTAATTTATGTTCTTAGATTTGATTGTTTAGGCAATTTAAAATTCATTTTTTCATTTACAAGTTTGATTTCCTTGCAAATTTTAAAAATTTAGAGGTTAATTTCACTAAAACCCTAATTTTTTAATTTCAAAATATATCTTATGAATTTCATAATCTGGATTAATTGTTTTAGATCTCAGTGTCTTTCAATTTAAAAATTCAAAGTTTCACTTGCAAATCAAATTTCACATTTAAATTTTAAAATTAACGTGTTAATTGCAAAAACCCTTAATTTAAAAAAAAATTAAAATTGACCTTGTAGGTTGTTTAAATTTTGAATTTATCATTTTAGATTTACTTCAAATTCAAAATTGCAATCTTAGATCAATTTTTATATTTTAAATTTAAATTTTAAAATTAAGTGGTTAATTAAAGAAACCCTAATTTTTAAATTTAAATTAACCTTGTGCATTTCCCAATTTTGGATTCATTATTTCAATTTCAACCTTGGATCTATTTGTAAATTTAAAATTAAGAGGTTCTTTTTACAAGGCCCTAATTTTAAATTTAAATTTCTTGTGGACAATTTGAAATTTCAATTTTAAAATAAAGTGGTGAATTAAAAGAGCCCTAGTTTTTAGATTTAAATTGATTATTTCAATTCTCAAATTTCAACATCACATTTTAAATTTAAATTTTAAAATTAAGAGGCTCTTTTTACAAGGCCCTAATTTTAAATATAAATTTCCGTTAGATCATTTAAAATTCAAATTTTAAAAATTAAGAGGTTATTTTTAGCCCTAATTTTAAATTTAAATGTTTGTCTCCTAGTGGGTAATTTTAAATTTAAATTAAGAGGTTATTCTAGCAAAGCCCTAACTTTAAATATCAATTTCCTAGGGGATTGCTTAATTTTTCACATTTATTCTAAAATTTGGCATTATTCAATTATTTTGCTAGTTCTAAATTTCAAATTCTCATTTTCAAAAAAAAAAATCAAATTTGTGGATCTCATCAATTTACATAAATTAAGAAGTTTTATTTATAAAATCCTTATTTATTTTGATTAATTCATCATGGAAATTAATTTATTTTATTTATTTTCTATTTCATGTATGATTACATTTCTTTTTACGTACATTTACTATAATCATGTGTTGGATAGTGGCTTCTTTCACTTCATGTTACTTCTTTCCATTCGTAGAACTTGGACATATTGCATTTTTAGAGTTTCCAGGTTGCTTCCTTTTCATAAATTATGTCCCAAAGTTTTAATTTATCACGTAGGTTGTGTTATGGTGATGTTTTTGGGAAAATACATTTCATACGTAGATCACCTAAAAGATTTTGTAGATCCCAATCCTAGAGATGTTAATGGGAAACCAAACACTTGTACCTCTCTGAGGGAATTTAATGAGAATGAAGAACAATCTAATTCTCCTATCAATGATCTCTCTAATGGAGAGAAATCATTGAAGAGAAACATGGCCATGTCTTCTTCTCATACACATACCCTTGTGCAAGGGGGGAAAGATCATAATATTGGTGTTTCCATCTCTCTAGATCCTCCTTATTCTCCTAGATCCTATCTTAAACATCAAAATGTTTGTAGAGAAGATTGTGTCATGTATTTCATTTGTGATATCTCTCCCCACACCATTAAATAAAGATGAGGCCTTAGATGATAAGGATCTTCCTTCCCAATCCACCAAAAAGGATATGCATGATGAAAGAAAGGAAAATCCTCCTCTACAAGATATTCCTTCTTCATCTACTAATCCTTTCATTCCTTTTAAACCACCTTACACTACTAATTTCAAATAAATTTATTATAATTTTCCCCCACCTTCTCAATCAAAAGATTCTTATAGGAGTGGCTTTAACATAATATCAAAATAATGTTTTTGAGGACAAGGACTTGGAAAATTTGAACAAGGAATTAGAATCCATATAAACACTCCTACACAAATCACTACAGAAGGCCTAGGAAATGATAATAAATCTCTTGTGGATGACCTCCTTAGGATTCAAGATTCCAAGGATCATCTTGCAAGATAACAAGCCATTCATTCTCATAAAAGAACTTCTTCAAAAAATCATTTTTGTTCATTTCATCAAACTCACAACCATCATGCTGATGATTATCCTCAGTTTCAAAATTCAATAAAAGAACTTATTGATAGTGGAAAATTTAAAATCATTGTTGACAATCCTTCTTCTTCTAAAAATAATTCTTGTCCTCAATCTCAAAAGAATAGCCCTACAACTATTGATGATCAAAAAAAATTGGCAACTAGAATCTTTTGGAAATTGAAGTATGACAAGAATGTTGTTTTTCCTTTTGTGAAGTTTAGCACTAAGAATAAATAAGGAAGTGGATATTGTCTTTTTCATCATGGTTGTTCTCATTCTCTTGGAAAATGTAAATCATTTAAGGAATTTTTTCAAGAACAATACGATCGTGCTCGTATATGTCTTTCAACAGATCTTGCTATCTTTCTAGGTGAAAAGGTAGTGCCTTAGCACTCCTTTCCCCCTCATGTTTCTCCTCACCCTATGAAACAAGTAGTTAACTTAATTGGGGGCTCTTTTTCATTAGAGATGGTTCTTTTTCAATTTCAAACATCTTGGGGTAGCAACATGTTTCCCCTCCATCCTATCTCTTATCTTTAAAGTTTCACCATGTCTTTTATGGATCGCATTCTTCATAACTTGATGTCCTTTCTTGCATAGAATTATCCTTCATGAGAGTAAATGTGTGTCCCTTGTTAGGACCTATTCTTTGTTTGAAATAGAATGTCTCTTATGAATAATCTCTCCTAAAGAAATGTGTGATTCTTCCCCCTAATATATCCTCGTCTTCTTGCTTGGGGGGAAAGGATGGATTTTCCTTCTCTCTCTCTCTATCTAAAGTATCACTATTCCCTCTAGGGGCTTGTATTTTTCATATGTTGATATCCTTTCTTGTATGGAACAACATGTATTTTATAATTAATCCCTCCTTAGGGGACTCTGTGATCTCTCTTTCTTTCTCTCCCTCTTTGAAGATTACCTTTTCTTTAGAGTTGCATTTTACATATACTAATGTCATTTCTTGCATCAAATATTTATTCATGTGAGTATATTGTGCATTTTATTATGTTTTTTTTAGAGGTTGCGTAATTCTTCTCATTGTCCTTACACTTGGGAGGGAATTATTTCTTTCTCTCTCCCTCTCTAAGGATCTACTTTTCCTTTGTTGAGTGATGTTTGTTTCATGATTTGGTGTCATTCCTTGTGTGAAGTTGTTGTTTACTCAACGATTCTCTCTTATGAAAGAGGTGTAAGTCCTTGGCTACAACCACTTTTTCACTTAGTGATGTACACCTATCATAAACTTACCCCCTAACATTGGTTCAAAAGTGTGTCATTCATCATCAAGAATCTCTTTCACCTAGAAATAGGGGGAAGGTATGAATTATTGATCCCTTCCTTTCTAGTGGTAGAAGATTTTATATTTGTTCAAGAAACTCCTCTTGGAGGTAGACTTATTTTGAGCAAAGATATCTTCTCCTCCAAGGATCTCTTTTACACTTGTTGAAAGATATCTCTTATTCAACTATCTTATCCTTTCTTATAACAATATTCCCTCTTTAGCTTGGATTTATGACATTGTTGCTTAAAGGATATCTCCTTGGTGTTGAAGGTTGGTATCCTTGTGCCTATCTTCCTTAAGACATCAACATGGAACTATATTGACATCTTAAGGGCGGGCACCCATATCTCTCCCTTTGTACCATATTGTACTATATTTTTACATAGCATTTTTGCATGTCTTAAACGAGATGTTCATTCTCAAAAGTAGAGGAAACAAATTCTTACACGAGACACTTCATGTCCGAAACCAGATGCAACATTTGATATATGTCTTATACAAGGGTACACAACACCGAAACCAAAGAAAATCTCTTACATGGGATGTCCTCAAAACCAAGCATGTATCTGTTTCAATTGGGGTTACACATTCTTGAAACCAAAGATAAACTCTTAAATCAGATGTTCCCAAAGTTTCACATTTTCCCCTTGGAATTTACACATTCTCCCCTTGGTAGTTGCACACACATACGCCCCTTGGAATTTGCATTTACATTACATATCTTAAACAGGTCGAAGCACACTTGAAACTAGAGGAAACAAACTCTTATATGAGGTGCTATACACTTGAAACCAAACATCACTTGCACACATGCACAAAGATCAGTGGAACTAGCAGAATAGGGATAGACTATTTGTAATCTCCTCCCCAACATAGATCACCTAGATGCAAACATCTGGGGGTGAGGCATCTATGTTCTCCTCTCTTATCATTCTTCTCATGAATCACCTAGAAGAACACATATACTGTGTATTCAATTTCTCTCTCTTATTCCTCTCATGAACTCATAGATTTTCTATTGATAGTTCATTGATGATTCTTGCTTTTCTCTTTTATGTGATCACTTGTGTTCATGAGATGGAATTTTTTAATAATGATATTAGTTGGGACATTTTGATATCGAGGTCTCTTTGGCTAGTTGACTTGAGGTCTTGTTTTGGTATTTAGCTTTTGTTGTGTGTCTTTTTGTGTCTTTCGTCTTTGTTTGTCCTTTTTTTTTGTTTGTCTTTTATTTTTGTCTTGTTTTTGTGCGAGCTTGCATATGTTTAAGTGAGTTAAGATCCTAAGATTGGAGGATCGGTTCCTTGAAATTAGTGACATCTTATACTCCTTGTGATTTTTCTATGCATTCATCATCTTCTTCATTCCTCTTTCTTCTAATTTACTATGAGTATTGTTATTGTGAGGATCCGGTTATTACTTAGAGGGGGAGTGAATCAATAATAAGATAAATCTGTTAAACTTCGCAAACTCTTCAAAAACCAGTACCAGTAGCTGATCAAACAGACTTCAAACCAGATTTACCAAACTATTACTAGTAGCTACTTAAGTGTTCATCATCAAGTAAATATAGTAAAGACATCAAATAAATAACTCAACAATCCATCCACAATATGAACATAGAGATTTTTCACATGGAAACCCAAAAGGGAAAAACCACTGTGGGAATTGGTACCCAAAAAATATTTGCACTCTTTTGGAATGTGCCTGGTTAATAGCCTAGCCCAGTTAGGAGCTTTACAATATGCCCAGTTAAGAGCGGACCCTGTTAGGAGTCACCTGGTGAAGGGATTTCAACCTTATCTCTCTTACGAGCTCTACCCTGTTAGAAGTAACCTTGCTAGATGATTTTAAACTCAAATGAATGAGCCACACAATGAAGGGATTTACAAATAAGACCTGTTAAATTCTACTCGGTTAATGGATTTCAAACTGTTGCAACTGTTAGGAAACAACAGATAAATCATCTGGTCTCAAAACTTCCTTACTTGCTTATACAGATCCTTTTCAGCTCAATTCTGCTTCTCTCATGCAGACTCTTCAATCTGGTTCGGCACACTCTTCTTCTCAAATCAACGACACAAAAGCCCTTCTCAAACTAGACCTAAATACACTTTACAATTAGGTCAGTCACATAACCCTAATCATATTCAAAATACATTGGATTTACATCAAACACAGCAAAAAAATCAACCAAAATACATTACAGATCATTACAACAAATTCCTAGACAATTTACACTATTGAATGATCACCGCACATCATCGCACATCGATTTGATAAGCAATCAAACCCTTGTCACATTTTGCTAAGCACTTCACTCTTTCCCAAGAAATTTGATCCTTGTACGCACTCAATCACCTTCTTATCACTTCACACAAATTCTGGCACACCATCACTAACTTATGAACATGATAATATTCACCGCCAAACCATAAATCATTATCAGTCAAAGATATGTCATCGATATACATTCTTCTTCACATAATATATGACAGTCAATCATAACTCACTCAATATACTAGATCTATAGATGTAGTTACAATCATAGACTTATACCAATGTCACATACATATGTTCCAAATGGCAACATCAAACTCTTCGCCAATCGACCATACCAATCTCCTAATTATTGCACTGTTCTTGCTAACCTGTCAACCTTGTTGTCAACCGGTTTCACTAGACCCACTACCGGTTAGGCTTTACTGGTAGGTCTATATGACTTAGAAAACCAACATAGTTGTCATCAATGAAAACACAAACAAAGTCACCAAACAACTTAGCATCGTCATCTAGCCAACAATCTTTGTCATGACAATATATCAACTTAATTGGTTCATCTTCACATCTCATTATCTCATCTCATCATCTCAGCTATGTTCAATACCAATAATTATTTGCATAAGCTCATACTCCACTAAAGTGGAGGCCTAATGTATCATCCTAAAATTGCACCCTTTGTAATTTTGACCATATTTGGGGTCCTCGCCTTAGTGTTTCTCATCCCTATGCCTAACTAGGAACCATTTATGCTTGTATCATGCGATAATGGCATTTATATCACATTTCACCTTACTGGGAGCATTAGCCTTGTCCCAAATATGGGGTAGGACTAGAGCATGGTGCCTTGGTCTTTACTGGGACTATGGTGCCATGCCATGGTCCTCCCTAATTGGGCCTCAATTTAAACCCTTTGCCCTATGCAAATGTTAGGCATGAATCCTTGCTTCATGTTGGCTTATGTCAGAAAATTAAGATGTTTGATGATGGAAAATTATATAAGGAGGTCTTCCCCTCTCATTTAGATATACAAGACATTCATATATGTGGACATTCAAGTAATCAAGTGTTCAAGAATTGAATTATTCATGATCAAGCATCTCTAAAGGTCTTCAAGGTTGCATATTATTCATCTATCCATAGTGGAGCATCTTTACATCATTCATTTGCAAGAATGTGTGTGTGATTAAGGTTTTGATATGTTCATGGCATTTCATACAACTTATGTAATTACATTCAAGAAGAAAGGCATCATTATCATTCATTGCAAATCTAAGGTATACCTTGCCATCATATATTTCAAGTATTTGCAATATTTCATTCAAGTTTAATTACTAAACCGAGGTTTGACTTAGGAAAACCCCTAGTCCCAACCTATTTCCCCTTGTTTTTGTGTGCAAGAAATGGGTACGGAGTGTGGTCTTTACAATAAGCTTTATCTACAGAGATGAATCAACCCTTTTCAGTGTGTGAAAAAGTAGGAGGACCAGGGCACCCACCACAACACTCTTGACATTTTTTGAGCTTTTTCAGGGATCAAGTTTGAATATGTGTATATTGCTCAGATCCAGGTGTGTGCAAAAATCTTGCGTCTGTAGCTCACCGTTTTCTCAATTTTACCTTCATTTTTCAACATTTTACCTTAATTCAGCATTATAACTCACAAAATAGGGTCAATCAATTCACACACCCCTTAAATCCATTTAGTAGTTAGTCCCTATCATTCATAATTTGGGATTGGATCTATTGGATTATCCCTCTTTTGAATGTAATGGCAAATTAGTGGTTGCCATCCTCTAATGGTGGAAACCCTAATTTTTCACCATTACAAGAACATTCCCTTTCTTGGCTCTCCCCTCAATGTTAGTCTTTAATTGTATCTTGGGGTAGCTATTTTCCACTATATGACCACAAGGAGTATCCACTGAAGATGATGGTAGAGGGTCTTCTGCTTGAACAATAGTAGTTTGTGGCATAGTCAGGGCCACCCTAGGAGTTTGATGGGCTTGGGCACTCTTTCCTTGTACCGAGGACTCAACTCTTATTTTATTCTTATTTTTTAACTAAGCTCCAAGCACTTCAACATCTTCTTCCTAAAACCAATATTTGATTATGCTCATGGGAGGAGGTCCCTTAGGACCTCTTCTTAATCTTTTATATACAAGTAGATTTTCCTCAAGAACTTATTTTGTCTTTTCTTTAGCTCTTATTGATCTAGTCCTTTGGCGAATGAAAGATGATGTCGATGCAAAAATGGTAGAGGGAACCTCTTTTCTCTTCCTATATTGAGGAGTGCTACAAGAAGGTGCGTGTTTAATTCCCTTCTTTTCCTTCATTTTTTTATTCACTTTTGATGGAACTTTCTCTACATAAGGACTTGCATGGTCTATGGGGTTTCAAGAATGAAGTGGCCTCCTTGACAAAGATAGACCTTTCTTATTCTTTGAAGTTCTATCTTTCTCTTGTTGTGACTTGGTGTCAACTTGTGGGATAGGCAACATATCATAAGGGCCACTTATCCATTTATTAGTCCAATTTATAACATGCCTCCCCCTTTCCTTCATGTCTCATAGTTCAAGGAAGTTTGGGTCTAAATTATGAATAGTGACATCAAAAACTATCTTCTCATTATACAATGCTTGCAACTTGTTCACACTATCCTTCATTCTTACTTGATCAGACATCCATAATTTATCTACTTAAACTAATATATCCTAACCTAGTCTGAAATAATCTCTAATTATCATGTCGTAATCATCAACACAGTTGACCCAATGGTCTTCAATATATGGCACATGTCTAAAATGTGCCAATTGGGTCAAACTTATGATGCTTACTTCGTGATGCTTTGAAATAGAATTCAAGTAATTCAACCTCTATGTTATTTGTAGCCTTCATCTCAAGGTAGGAATGAGAATCTACCCTCATAGGCAATTTAAAACATGGCCTATGCTTTATCAATGTCAACTTATGTGCATCAACAATCTATCGGCATAGTTCTAAGACCACTAAAATATCACAAGGATACTAGGGAATCTTGTTAGGAGTAATTGTACACCCATCCACTGATATGTAAGAGAAAGTTCTGAATTGAATGAAGTAGCTTCCAAATCTCCTTATCTCCTTCACAACCTCTAGTGACAACCTCTTACTAAAATCTCCTTCCAAAGATCTTATGATTGCAAATACAAAGAAAACATTGATAGTTTAATGGCTCTTTCTACTTCTTTAAAACTGTAATTAGTGATAGAAATAGTACACTTTTGTATTAGGATCTGTGAGAGATCCTACTTTCCTTAGTCTTGGGTATGTGGTATGAGAAGCAAGAAAATAGACTATGTATGAAGTCATGTAAAACCTTGGATCTATTTGTACCCTCAACAACTACTCATCTAGGTTGTCACTGGTCATCATTCCCCAGTCTATAATTTTTTTCCTAGCAAGGATAGTTTTAATAAACAATATCATCCAAGGCTAAAGCTATTTAGCATATGTCACCCTACTAAGAAGCATGACATAGTCTCTACCATTAATATGTAGATATGCTATGTGAATAAATTTTTTTTGCTTGAGCTAGTTTGATCTCTTCAATTTCTCGAAGAGGTTATCATTAATGTATGTCGTAGGATTTGGTTCTTTTTTGTAATATTTCTTTCCTATAGTGATAGTAATGGATGCATATGTATCATGACTCAAAATATGAAATAGTAATTCAATGGTATCGGGAAAAATGTCCAAAATGACATCTCCTAGAGGACTATAAACTATGCATTCATTAGAATTGTACTTCATTTTGCAAGCCAAAATCAGGTCTAGAGACTACAAAGAGATGGGAAATCCAGTTGCTTTTAGGAATCCCAAGTGTATGAATGATGTAGCCCAAGTAGTCCTTCCATTTAATTTAGACATTCTTTGTAAGAACTCTTAAAGGTCCACATGGCCTATAACACTATATGTGATTTACCAATCCAAAGAGTGCAACATTGTAGGAGGGAAGTATACATTAAATGACCACTTCATTGGAACCACCTTTTTCTCAGACATCACCAATTCTCCACAAAAACACATCAAATTAGGAGCCTTTATTGAATTGAAAAAAACAACTATATTACTTGATGAAATCACCTTATTGAAAGCAAAACTCAGTAGCACTAGGAAAACTGAACAATTAAACTTTGAACGCTCATCCATGCCTTAACATTATTTGCAAACCTATGTATTCCTGGGGTCACGGATAGCAACATCCTCAATCCCAGCTTAAAAGCATAGTGGAAGCCTTCGGGGGTCAAGGATATTTCTATCCCCGATCTCCATATTACATTGTAAGTGAGTAGATCAAGGGTTAGGGATATTGCTATCTAAAATCCTCAATAGCACTGGCTATCATCGAGGTCAGGGATAGCAACATCCTCAATCCCTACCACTTTGCATTGGTGAGACAGTTAAGTTATGGGCTTCAAGAGTTGGGTATGTTTCATCCCTGACCCTACAATGGGTATCGAGGATGAAACATCCACGATCCCCATGGGATCACTTAGAATTTGATAAGGCTTGAAACGGTTAGGGGGGTTTGGGACATTTCTATCCCTGATTCCTGCTAGGGCATCACTTTGACAAAAGATTTAGCATGTTTTAGAAAATGTTTTCATCATCAATCATTTGTCATAAAGGTTTCTAAGTCCAACTTAGGGCATGATTTAAGGATGAACCCTTCTTATTAAAAATTAAACTAAACTAGCTAGCAATCAATCACCCAAAACCCAAGGGGGCACACTATTTCATAGGAGATGTAGGGAAAAAAGAAAGAATAGCCCTAATGTATACTTATATCTAGCAATGGAAGGACAGTAGCTCTACCCATGAGACATAGACAAAAAATAAGAATGCATAACCTTGAGGCAAAACCCTAAACAAAGATAGGAAAAAAAAATTTTAAAAAGAAAGAAAACAAGACAAATATGAGGGGAAAAAAGAAACAAAACTCTACCCAAGAAAAGTGGAAACAACCACCAACACACCACCGAATTGCTATAAATCTACTTAAAATTCCTTTCTATGCCTGCACAATAACTTTGAAAATGTTTGTGAATGTGTCGCAATATGGTGCAAATGATCATGAGTTGGGCTTATATAGGTGAGGATTGATCTCTTTAAATCTCTATGTGGTTCTAGGTAGACGCATAACCATCAAGGGTCAAGGGTTTGGGGTGGTAGGTGGTAGGTAGAGGTAGACCTAGTCCTTAGCTTTCTTGTACTCCTTGATTACCATTTTAATAACTCTAATACATTCTATGATGGTACCTTTATTCGCATCTTCAATCAAAACACCTGTGTCCATCAACAATCTTTCACCTATATTCTTGACAATGTGAAGCACATGATGGTAATCATCCCACATCAAAATAAAATCATCTATGCTTATACCTTCACTCCCTAAATAAGGCCATATTGGTTTGCAAAGGTTATTCACAAGAAGAAGGAGTTGATTATGATGAAACTTATGGTCTGGTTGCAAGAATTGAAGCGGTAAGACTATTTCTTGCCTATGTTGCACACAAGAACTACAAGGTATATCAAATGGATATCAAATGTGTCTTTTTGAATGGAGATCTTGAAGAAGAATTCTGCATTGAGCATCCTGATGGATTTTCTTTATAAGAAGACAAAGACATGGTTTGCAGATTGAAAAAATCTTTATATGTATTGAAACAAGCCCCTAGAGCATGGTATGTTATATTAGATAAATATCTTTCTAAGCTCGTTTTTAGCAAAGGTAATGTTGATAGCAACTTATATTATAAGATTGAGCATGATGACATATTGATCATTGAAGCCTTTGTGGATGATATTATTTTTGGTGGAGAAGAAAGTTTATGCATGAAATTTGTTGATGATATGAGGAATGAATTTGAAATGTCTATGATTGGTGAGATGAAATTTTTCTTAGGTTTACAGATTACTCAGACTGATAAAGGTATTTTCATTTTTCAATCTAAGTATGTGAAGGAATTTCTTAAGAAATTTGGAATTGAGAATTCTAAACTTGTCGATACTCCTATGATAACCTATTGTGAATTGCCAAAGGATGATGAATCTCCTGAATAAATCCAAGTAGATACAAATCAATGATTGGTGTATTGATGTACTTAACTCATACTAGACCTGATATAATGAATGTTGTTTCTATTGCTTCTAGATTTCAGTCAGATCCTAGAAGAACTCATGATATTGTTGTTAAAAGGATATTCAGATATTTGGTAGGTACAATAGATGATGGGTTATGGTATCCAAAGGATGATGATTTCAGCCTATGTGCCTATACAAACTCTGATTGGGTAAGAGATGTGGATGACCGAAAGAGCACTACAGGTGGTGCATTCTTTATTGGGAAGAAATTGGTCACATGGCTTAGCAAGAAACAATCATGCACTTCATTATCTACTACTAAAGTTGAATATGTAATTGCTGCAAATAACTGTACTCGGATTTTATGGATGAAACAAATGTTAAAGGACATTAGGGTAAGTTATGATGAACCTATTGGTATTCACTATGATAATAGTGCTTCTATTGATATGTCAAAGAATTTGGCATTTCATTCAAAATCAAAACACATTTCCATAAGGAAGTTAGATTGGTTTATGTGCCTACTAAGGAATAGATTGCAGATACTCTAACAAAACCATTGCCTAAAGATACTTTTGAATATCTCAAAGATCAGTTGGGGGTCACCACCTCTCTAGAAGAGACATAGAGATGCAGGAATGCATCAATCTGGTAAGCTTATCCGACACACTTTTTGATCCAGGTTGATGGGATGATGTTGCTACTCAGGGGGAATAGTCATTTATTTGGTTTAGTTCTTTTGTTTGGCGATATCCATCCTTTGTCATTGATGTCAAAGGGGGAGATGGTGTTATCTTTGGGAGATTGTGGCATTCCTTGGCACTTGGATGTTTTTCGCATTCAATTTTTCCATCAATGCCAAAGGGGCAGATTGTTGGAAATGTGTTGGATTTGGTTAAGTCTTGCCATTGATGTCAACAATGTATCCCGGTTGGATATGGTTCTGCTATCCAAGTTTGACTTGGTGCTTGTCTTGGTTTTGGTTGTGATTCTAATCCGGTATGATTAGATTCTTGGATTCGGTTTTGGATGATTAGTTAGGATGGTTATATGCTTATCATATGCAGTTGGTTCATGATTTGGTGCTTCGGAAGCTATCGCTTATGTTCCCGGTTGATATTTCTTGGTACCAGTTGGCGATATTTGATGATATGTTCAAGTATTTTTGGTCCGGCTTATGTAAATGGTTTCTAAGGTGTTGAAGGTGCTTCTTGATCATGTTCTAATTGTTTTGTGGCTTCGCATTAGCCGGTGTGCTGATTTGATGGTCATGTTTGGATTCGGTTATATATTATGTGTTATTGCACTGAGGGTTTCTACCGATTGGTGAAATGTGTTGGAAATTGATCTTAGCATGATTTCTGATGAATGTAATTGTTTGGGAATTTGAATTAGGTCCATGCTATGTAATGTAAATCATAATATTGGTCTGGTAATATCATGTAATGTGATTTTTGTAACTATGGGTTTATAGGTTTAGGGTTTTGTCGACCTTATCAATAAGGTTGATGATCTGCATTTATAGGTGACTTATTCATGTAGTCTTTGTATTGATGGTTATGTCTGCATTATCAGAGAAGGGTTTATGTGATAACAGTGATATATCATTTAAAGGAAGGTTGCGAAGGATTTGGTGTTGCAGGGCAGACATTTGTGCTTAACTGAAACTGTATCAAGCATTAGGAGATGCTACTTCTACAGTTCATTCTTTCTGGATTGTAATCTGATGTTTTGTAAGTCAGTGAGACTTCCTTTTGTGATGAGAACTGCGCTCTAGGCGGTTGGCCTGATTACAAGTGCAATCCCCATTGTAATTATTTTGCATATTGTTGCAGAAGTATTATCTGATTGTGGGTAGGGTTTCCCACCGCGGTTTTTCCCTTTACTGGGTTTTCCATGTCAAAAATATTGGTGTTGTGTGTACTGTTCTTTCATGCTTTCATTGTCTTAGTTTATTTGTGCTCTGGTATAAAGTTTATAATTTGCATTGACTGTTAAACTTGTGAGAAAACTGATTCACACCCCCCCCCCTCCCCTCTCAATTTTCTCTCGTTATCAGAACTGTCTAACATCATACACAATGAAAACTTGTTGGATTTCTTCTTCTCCAAGTTGTTCAATTTCATGTCTCTAACTCAATGTTGCTGCAATAAAAAAAGTCTCTAACTTAAAGTAGTCTATATGCTTTTGGAGGGAGCTCTTGAATCAATAGGCCCGAGGAGTTGGATAATGTATTTCTCGAGTTCTATGTTTTGCACCTTTAACTCATCTTTTGTTTTTTCCTCCTTATCCATTCTATTGAAAATAGTATTCACATATTGGTACAAAGAATGTCTTTCTTCCTCTTTATTCTACTAGTCTAAATCCATTTTTTCAATTTGATAATCTTCTGGCCTCATCTCCTTTTCAATCTTATCAACAATGGGAACTGCATTTTGATATCTTTGATGGCCCGATGTGGAAATGGTAACAATTGAGATATTTTGAGCATGTTTCTTTGGTTCAAGGGTCTGAAAGGCTTGCTCTAATATTAAGAAATCAGTTTTGTTTACCTCTTTATACTTCCTTTCCTTGCATTAAAATGTCCTTGCTAGCCAAGTAGGAGTAGAGCCTATACTTCTCACTTCAATTTGTTTTTGTTTAGCATCATCTCTTGGCTTCTCTTCCTCCTCTTGATTACTTTGAATGTCAACATGCTCTTCATATCGATCATCTACACTATGGATTTGTACATCATGTGGTTGTCCACCTACATCCTATTCTTCATTTTGTGTGGGTTAAGTTTGTTCTTCTTCATGTTCTTTCTCTATAAATGATGTAGGATGCTCTTATTGTTGCTCTCGTATAACTAGAACCTCTTCTTCTTTATGTTGTTCATAAGGAACTTGTTTCTCCTTGTCTAGCGGAGGCTCTTTAACGTGTTGTTCTTCAGTATGTGGTGGAAGTTCGTACCTTTGTTGTTATTCATCTTCCTCAAGGTCTCTTACAAGAATGGAAAGCAATGCATCTTATGTGGCCTTATCAAACACTTTTGTTTCATTAGTTTTATTGGGATTTTGTTCTTATGTTTCAATTGTAGGAATTCATATGTCAATCTATGTAACTTTTACAATGTACACATTATCCAAAGAGAGATCCTCTTCTACTCTTGGTTAGTCTCTATCAGCAATATTTGTTTCTATTACTAGAACATTTCCTTTCTTGGCTTCCCTCTAAATGTCAGTCTTGAATTATATCTTGGGGTAGCTATCATTCCATTGTATTCTCACGAGGAGTATCCACTAAAGATGATGGTATGGGGCCCTCTTCTTGAACAATAGTAGTTTGTGGCATAGTTGGGGTCACCTTGGGAGTTTGATGGACTTGTGCACTTTGTCCTTGTGTTGAAGACTAAACTTTTGTTTTCTTCTTCTTCTGTAACTAAGGTCCAAGCTCTTCATTGTCTTCTTCCTCAAACCAATCTTTGATTAAACTCATCGAAGGAGGTCTCTTAGGACCTCTTCTTAATATTTTTAATCTACAATTGGATCTTCCTCGGGAACTTATTTTGTCTTTTCTTTAGCTCTTGCTCATCTAGTCCTTTGGTGAATGGAAGATGATATCAATGCACAAGGGTAGAGGGGACCTCTTTTCTCTTCCTAGATTGAGTGATAGAAGAAGGTGCCTCTTGAGTTCCCTTATTTTCCTTCATTTTCTTATTCACTTTTGATGGAACTTTCTCTACGTAAGGTGTTTCATGGCCTATGGGGTTTGAGGATGAGGTGGCCTCCTTGACGAAGATGGACCTTTCTTATTCTTTGAATTTCTAGCTTCCTCTTGCAATAACTTGGTCTCAACTTGTGGGATAGGCAACATATTGTAAGGGTGACATATCCATTCATTGCTCTAGTATATAGCAAACCTCTCCCTTTCCTTCATGTCTTATATTTCAAGGAAGTTTGGGTGTACATTATGAATAGGGACATAAAAAATTATATTCACACTATACAATGGGTGCAACTTGTTCTCACTATCTTTCTTTCTTACTTGATCGAACACCCATAATTTCTCTACTTGAATTAATAAGTCTAGATCTAGTCTACAATAATCTATGATTCTCACCTCATGATCATCAACATAATTGGCCCAATGGTCTTCAATATATGGTACATATAAAAAAATGTGATCCCATTACTTTGCTAAATGTGCCAATTGGGTCAAACTTGCTTCACTCAATATGTGAAGGTTTAAAATAGAATTCAAGTAGTTCAACCTCTATGTTATTTTCAACCTTCATCTGAAGGTGGGAATGAGCAACTACCCTCATTGGTAATTGGAAAAATGGCTTGTGCTTTCTCATTACCAATTTATGTGCATCATCAATCTATTGGCATAGTTCTAAAACCACCAATCCATCACAAGGATACCGAGGTAGTTTGTTAGAAGCAAATGTACACTCAGCCACCCGTATGTAAGAGAAGGTTCTAAATTGAATAAAGTAGCTCTCAAATCTACTTATCTCCTTCACATCCTCTAGTGACGATCTCTTACTGAAATGTCCTTCTGAAGATCTTATGATTAAAAATATAAAGAAATCATTGATAGTTTAATGGTTGTTTCTACGTTAAAACTATAACTAGGGATAGTGATAGTACAGCTTCGTATTAGGATCTGGGAGAGGTCCTACTTTCCTCTATCTTGGGTATGTGGTCTAAGAAGCAAGAAAATAGACAATGTATTAATTCATTTATAACCTTGGGTTTGTTTGTACCCTCAACAACTAATCACCTAGGTTGTTACTAATCATCCTTCCCTAGTCTATGAATTCCTACCTAGCAAGGATAATTTTAATAAACAATATCATGCAAGGTTTAAGCTCTTTAGCATTTGGAATACCTGTCACCTTGCTAAAAAGAGTGACATGGTCCCTAACATCAATATGCAAATATGCTCTGTGAGTAATTTTTGTTTGCTTGACTTGGTTTGGTTTTTTCAATTTCTCCAAGAGGTTCTCATTAATGTAAGGCAAAGGATTTGGTTCTTTTTCATAATGCTTCTTTCCTCTAGTGACAGTAATGGTAGTATATGTATCATCACTCAAGATATGAAACACTGCTTTAATGGCATCAAAAGAAATGTCCATGATGGCATCTCCTAAAGGACTATAAACTCTACATTCATTAGAATTGTACTTCATTGTGCAAACCAAAATCAGGTCTAGAGACTACAAAGACACGGGAAATCCCAAATAAAACTCACACAAAACATATAAAAAATTCATACACAATCTAATCCAATAAAGTATAAACAATATTTTCCAATTTACTATAGAGAAATGACCTGTTAGATTTTTTACCATTCCCTTGACGCAATGCCAAGTTAAGCCTCGTCCCAACTCTATGATTCAAACCTTTGATTATAAAAAAAAATCATACACAATCTAATCTAGAAGAGTATAAAGAATTTTAGCATGGATTGTGGAAATTTGATAGCATTAATAAAATGGAAAAGTTCCAAACTTCTAAGGGTTGATAAGAATTTGTACCCAATCAAGGAGGGTAAGGTCAAAAGTCTAACTCCTCAAAACTTAGAAACTTCTTGGAGTGCAAGGGATCAAAGTTCAATGAGTGAGGATGAAAGGAAACAAGTACTAAGGGATAAGGTACATGAGGAAGTATAAAAATTTAATTAATACAAAGGACTTCAGATTTTAATAGACTTTTAGACTTCAAGGCTCAAGAATGGGCTAATCCCACAATGGTGAATCTCAAACTCGGTACACCACTTTTTTCACTTATGGGAGACTCAAAATTAACTGACACATTCAAACAAAGATGCATTCATTAGAAAGTCCTCCCATAAAAACCTTCAAATGAAGGATTACCTTTGTTCAAAGGTAGTATTTTATTGTAAAAGAAAAAATGGCATTCGTTCAAAGATCACCTTCAAATGAAGGAGCATCAAATATTAATGTTGGCATCGCTTTAAAAGTTAACTTGGACAAGGTACATATGGCAAGTAGATTAGGGTCTTTTAGGCACTCATTTGTCTTAACATTGTGCAACATGGCTTTGGATACTTGTAAAATTTTCTAATTTTCTAGTACTAGATATGTGATTTTTTATTGATACTTAGAATATTAACATTATTTTTAACCCCAAAATGTGAAATTTAAACCCTAAAGATCTTTCTTTAGACCTAGAATTTGGAAATTATATTTCCAAATAGCTATTTCAAAACCCTAAACACCTCCTTTTAACCCTAAAATATTAAATTGAGCTCCTAAACAATTATTTTGAAATCTTAGAAACTTTAATTGAAACTATTAACAATTATTTTGAAACCCCAACATCTTTAATTGAAACTTTAGACAACTATTTTGAAACCCTAAAACATTCAACTAAGCCCTATACAATTATTCTTTTTTTACCCTAAAATGTCAAATTGAAACCCTATACAATTATTTTGAAACCCTAAAGTATGTAATTGAAACCCCAAATAAGTATTCTGAAATCCCAAAATATTTAAACAAAACCCTATACAACTATTTTTTAACTCTTAAATGTCAACATTGAAACCCTATATATCTATT
This sequence comes from Cryptomeria japonica, assembly GCF_030272615.1. Classification (NCBI taxonomy): domain Eukaryota; kingdom Viridiplantae; phylum Streptophyta; class Pinopsida; order Cupressales; family Cupressaceae; genus Cryptomeria; species Cryptomeria japonica. The sequence continues at coordinate 326,584,285 of NC_081409.1, forward strand.
TTTTAAACCCTAAAATGTCAAATTGAAACCCTATAAAACTAATTTTTAACTCCAAAACATCAAAATGAAACCTTGAAATGTCTATTTGAAACCCAAGTTTCTAGATTATAAACCCCAAAATATGTGTTTTAGGCATATAAGATCTAAAATTTACAAAATAGGGTTTGAAATGGACATTTTTAAGATTGTAATCTAGAGAGTAGGGTTTGGAATACACATTTTAGGCTTTATAATTTGTGTAGTGCTTGATGCTCTTGTGAAATGTGAAAACAAAATGGATTTTCTTAATTTTCCTTTTGATTAACTTTTTAAGGTTTTAATTTGTCATCTTAGGATTCATATTATAAGTTAAAAAAATTTAGAATATTAATCAAAAGCCATCAACTAATAGTCATCATATGATAATTTATTTAATACCCTCTACTAGAATAGTATTTTCTAACCATATACATGTATTAAACTTCAATATAAGAAATTAGAAACCTAATTATAAAATGAAATAAAAATAAAAGACAAAACAATTAAATTTACTGTAAGGGGTTCACCCCATAGCGCAGCGGTACAGCTGCAAGCCTCCCGTAATGGAGGTCATGAGTTCAAAGCAACTAAAAATAACTCAAATGAAGGTTGAATGAAATAATTGCAAATAAATCTGAAATGTAGGAGGAACAAGGAATTTAGATTGGGATCGAATGGGAAGACAATTCCCAACTTTAAAAAGGATTAGGGGAGAGGACCAGTAGTTGAGCATCCCAACTTGGCTCTTTTCAAATATGATGCCACATCAGCACGTTTTTTTTTCAAGGTGTCCAAAACAGCCCAAAAAAAAGTGAGACAGATGGTTTTCCAAAAAGAGACCCATACTTGTGTAGCTGATGTGGCATCGCATGATTGGTTGCTTTTAAAATTGATCTTATATCAACAAGTGTAAGTATAAATCAACAACTATTATCACAGCTATTAAAACATTTTCTGATTCTTTTCTTATACAAAATTTTGTCTCTTGCCATTACAGTAGAATGCTTTACCAAGAAAACCAATAGAATATGCGTTATCAAACTTTAACTAAAATTTGGTAGCTATATGCTTTTAGAGCATGATGGAAAGGTGAAAATGTTCATGAAGCTGACATTGAACACCTTGGAAGGTCCTTGTCAGACATGGGTGCAGTCCTCATAATAGGATTGCTTTCGAAGAAGTTTGTTGGCTTCAGTTCAAAACCAGAAGAGACTGTTGGCATGATTGGGTAGTCCTCTTGGCATGGAAGATGATGAAACCCTAATGTGTACCAGAGGACAATGTCCTTTCTCTCAATTGGTCGGTCCCTGAAACACAAAATCATAAGAGCTTCATACAGGCATATCTGCAAGATGTCTTTTTTAAAATGTGTTGTGTTTCGGATTCGATTGTGTAATCTTTATTTGTATCAACATTTTGGATCACATTTCATGATGATAGATCATGATGCAAATAAATGCTACACAATTGAATTTAAAAGTACAACACATTTTAATGTCATTATGAACTCCAAAAATATTATGTCTATAGTTAAAACTTAGTAGAAATATGGGAAAAGTTATACTCTACCTTTGAACAAATTCAATTTATAGAAATTTATCTATCTGTTTATGTCCATGAATAAATCGCTGAAAATATATGAATTGTCATGGGATCCAAACTTACCTGTTAGACCACACAGCCAGAGTATCGTCACCTTGGCTTTGATAAGAATACAGCCCACCAGCCCACTCCTCACTACGGTTGTATGGAGTGACCCATATCTAATGCAAGAATCATTGTTCAGCCCCATCAAGCGAAATAGATTCTGATAATGGTTAGTTTTGATTCTAAACAACCTTCAAAGGAAACAAAGCATGGCCAGCTACAGTACTGCTGAATTTGGTTTTGCTCACATATTCAACATGAATTTCAGAAACAAATAAGCTATGACATTCAAAGTCTGGTACAGACCTGGTTGTTTGTGAAGGACCCTCGAAGTTGAGGAGGATCATTGTGATCAAGCAAGCTTGCTGCTGTGCCCCCAGGGACAATTTTGTATCCTACTGGATTTCCTATCTTTGTCTTCCTGGATGGATTGATCATATGAAACTCAGATGGATGATAGAGGTTCAGCTTAATTTGAGCATCCTTCTCTGTTTTGGCAATGTGTCTTTCTGCTGTCCAGAAACTCTGTCGTGGAGTTGGTCCGTGCTGCAAAGTCTGCTTGGCCATCTTGACCTGAACAAAGGAGTTGTCTGTACCATCAATATCCGTGTCCAAGTAGAACGTCAGAAAATGGTCATGGATAACACCAATTGTATTCTCAGCAAGCAAAGTTCCATGGACATCAACTTTGGAACTCATCTGGTTGACATTCTTGTAGTTTGTAGCCTTGACCATCAAAATCCCTGTTAGCTCCACCTGTATCCAGAATAATGTACCTTGTCTTCCAAGTTAGTTTCAGATGAGAAGGGTTCCATACTACACAATTTAAAGTTTGATTAAAACCAGCCCTCAGACTAAAAGCACAGTTTTTACTCATTAATTCTATCTTTTATGTAGAAAGAAATCCATCTTGCCTACCTTGACTCTGATTAGACCATCTATCTGAAATTCCCAATCCAAAATATAATCATAGTTCCCAAGAGATGCTACCATACGAACTACTAAGGTCACCTTTGGTCTAACCTCTCTAATCTGCAATAATGAATTTCAAAAATTAGAGATCCAAGAGAAAATGCCAATTCAACCAAAAGCACAAGCTTCTTTTTTATGCTCTCCCTTCCTAAGCACCAAAGAATGAAACGATACCTTATAAATGAACCAGTCAAAACTACTATATTGCCAACATCTACAAGATCAAATAGAAAACACCTTTCACAAATAGCAAAAAAAGATGTTCTATATTCATCAAAAACAAAAGACATAGAATAAACAATACAGTGCATAATAACTTGCTTTATAGAAAGCAAAAGAAATCCTAATCTAATATTAGAAAAACTAGAAAAAACATACCTCCATGTCTGTGATTGGGCATTCAGTGTGGCGCCATGCAATATCCCCTGCATACCTCTCAAATATGCAGACCATGTTAGACCTTAGATAAGGTGTGCCATCTGCTTGAGCAAAGATCCCATCCATGTAGTAGGCATTCCTTGGACAATCATTTAGAGGATCAAGAGACATTGCATTTACTCCAAGTCCATATTCACCTGCATCCATATAGGTCCTATAGTACCAGCCATCACTGGGATCCATGTAAGGCACAAACAACTCAGACGAAAAACCCTTGTATAAAACCCTTCTCATTCTCCCAGTATCAGGATCCTTAAATTTGGCTTCTGATATTATAACTCCAGCGCGAGGATCAGTCCTGACATGGAATTCCCAACTTCCCCACTTGACCTGATGACCATCAACTTTAAAGCTTGGACCCTTGGCTTGCTCCATGGAGATAGGGTTTAGAGGGGGTATCAAAGGGTACTTTTGGGCAGAAAGCCTATAGTCTGTACCCTCTGCTTTTGGCAAAGTTACATATTTCTTACCATCTATGATTTTGATCACCTCTTTGGTATCCATATCAACCAGAACTATCAGACCCTCAATTGGTCGCATGTAGTAATTCACAGTTCCCACCACTGAATAACACTGGATTTTCACCAGTCTCCTGCCTTCTTCAGCCAAACCAAACCAACCTGAAGAAAGAGGCAAGCACATGAGGTCACTGAAATTGAACCCTCTCTTTGTTAAGATTTCTATAAACTTCCTGTCTTTCAGAAGCACCCCAACAGTGGGTTTCAACTCCTCTATTGTCACAGCAGGATAGCCACTTTTATGATTAACTTCTTTAGCTACTATCTCGCCTAATTCTAGGTCTATAATAAGTTTATGGGAATAACCATCATCAAAAGCAATTACTAAGGCCTTCCTGCTGGGAAGGTTCTGCCCTACTTTCCAAGCAAGTACTTCTTCTTTTAGGGGTTCTTCCAAGACTACAGAATGAAGTGGATACTCGCTATGTTTGAAAATCAAGTACTTACTGAGAATTCTCTGGACCTTTTTTATCTCCTGAATGGTAAGAGGGTCTAGAGGATGTTTTGCAACTTCTTTCTCAAGATCCTTTTTACTGTGCTCATGATTGGGCTTGTTTGAGTTCATAAAAACATCATTTTTGCTCCCAGTTCTACCATCTTTTATCCTGGTTTTGAAGGTACACCAGGACCCATATTCAGAGCAATCCAATTCAAGTTCCTTAAACTCCAGAAAAGGCAAAGGAACCCAACTCTTGATAAAATGCAGCAGCAAGAAGGCTGCCATGAGAATTAGCAGGATTCTGAGATGAAGGGGGTAATTCATGGCTCAAAGCTCTATAAACTGTGGAAAATATTACAGAACTCTGCTTAGTTACTTTGGATTAAGAACTATTGATCTAAAAGCACATTCTGGTACTATTGCAATGTACAGGTTGCCCATCATATCGTGTGTACATTTGAATCAGTAACTTCAAATAAAGATACCGTTCTCGACTTTCTAAAAGTGAATTGTATTATGAATTACTTTGAATCTTTAAAAAACAGTAATTTCTTCTAGAAAACAGCATATTCTGGAAGTGATATGGATTATGAATCACTGAAATTTTAAGTGGCTCAAATAATTTTAAGCGGATTATGATATTATGAATCTACACCAATTACAATTTATACATTTGGGTCAAAGGTAAACTATCGTATGTAAGTAGGGCAGTTATTCATGTTTTAATTATCCTTTATGTCTTATTCAACTCTTCAATTATTAATTTCAAAGAAATCAAAAAAGATTTAATCAAAAAAAATGATAATTAAAAATTTATTAATAAATTTCACATGTATCAATAGCTATTCATTTTTAGTTTTTTTTTTTTCATAATTTGATTCGTGAAGGAAGTTGGTTATAATTGGTGCTCTTCCCCTAAGAAACCTATTATATCATATTTGTTCATTATTCCACTTAAAATTTTATTATATAATTATATTGTAATTAATATTAAATTATTATTATATTATGATATTGAATTAATTTAAATTGTGTTTTAAATATTATTATTTTTTATTATCAAATTATTATTAATACATTCTTATTTAATATTCTTTCTTGTCTTCATAATTAATAATTGATTGTATGATGGAGATAGACAAATGGATTGATTAGTTAAGAAGTGGAAGTGAAGATATAATGAGCATTAAATAATTAAAATTATTTAATTGAATGCAAGAATATTCAAAATTAATGATTTTTTTTTTTTTTTTCATGCATTTAACTGTCACAAACACGTCAAATTAAATGTTTTTAGATTTTATTGATAGACGTTTTTGCATCCATATGTCACCCAATTATTACTAAATTGTTTTTTAATAAATGGTTACATCTCTCCTTTAGAATAAGTAGGCTTGGTTTATTAGAAAGCTTCTTTCTCTTTTTTTTCTATTTAATATTTAGGCTCCATTTATTTATGGTTCTATTTGTCATGTTTTGATTCCTTTAGATATTGATTTATGAACTTTATATCAAAATGTATTTTAATATATTCAAATGTCAATTATTAATGTATTTTAATATTATTTCATGTTTTGATTTCTTAAAATTTTGATTCATGAATTTTACATGAAAATGTCTTTTTATATTGGACTATTGATCCAAATATCAATTATTTGTGATTCTTTTTTTTTCATGTTTTGCTTTCTTAAATTATTGATTTATGAATTTTATATCAAAATGTCCTTCTTATATTAGGATATTTGTCCAATTATTTGGATTTGCATCCACTTTCAAGATTTCAATTTCTTTATTACTCTCCAATTTATATTTTTAAATTTTTAATAATAAACTAGTGTTTGCACCTAGATGAGGTGCACTCAATAATGCCCATAGTAATTTATATAATTATAAATATCATATTTTATTATAATTATTTCATTTATTTTAAAATTTATCTAACTTATTGAAAGTTTGTTTATTAGTATTATTTATTTTTAATTAACAGTAAATTTAACACAATGAGATTGATAGTTTGCATACTGTGTCGCTCATTTGTAGTAAATTTAGAACACTAAGATTGGTAATTGACATTAAAAGTGATTAGAAAACAACTTAATTTTTTCAAAAATAATGATATATTTATCAACAATTTTTTCCTTTTGAAACTATGTTGGAACACTTGAATGCAATTGAAAAATAAATAAATAAATAAATGTCCAAACATGGATGCAAAGTGTGGAAGCATACTCGAGGCCTGTGAATTGCATAGGCCTTTTACAACCTTGGATTCATTTTATGTGCTTAATGTTTTTCATTAAAAAAAGCAACGTTAACAAAGGCGTTGACCCTTAACAAAAAGCAACATCAAGAGAGATGATGTTGGAAGAGAACCACGACCCAAAGGCAGAGAGGAACAAACAAGGAACATAACCAACCAGGGAACAAACCCCACTCAAGGGGGGGGACGGGCCATCCAAACCCCCAAGAGGGAGGGTATGGGGCAGGGGAAAAGATTTCCCCTTGCACCTACGAGCAACCATAGACCAAGCAATGCTAAGATCCGTCAGAAGGACTCTCATAGGGTCAACAACACTGGAGACAGCGGAAGGCTGGAATAGGGTCATAGGGGGTTGCAGAACAGCAACAACAACAGGTTGAGACAAAACAACAGCAGCATAAGAAGATCCAGCAGCAGGGAAGGGTTGTAGGATAGGAGAACCGGAACTGGGGGCATCCAGAGATGAGGCCACAAGAATATCAGTAGGAGCAACAGGAGTCGTGGGGGGCACGACATCATTCCCAAGGGAGGAGCCAGCAGACGCAGAATCTATAGCATGAATTGTTAAGTGGTCAGTAGTAGCATTCTTCCACCAAGTAGAAACCCCTTTGTGTTGTGAAGTAGAACAATCTGAAGCAAGATGGCCAGTAGAGAAGCATCTTCTGTAGCGAAAGGGGAGGCCTTCAAAATCTAGCAGTTGTGACCAAGGCCTATCCCCCACCATAAGAACCACAACACCCGGGAAAGGAGCAGAGATATCGATATCAACAAGAATGTGGGCAAAGGCAATGTGTTCCATTGAGGATGTAGCATCATCAACCTTTAGGAAATGACGAATAGAGTTACCGATCACCTCATAACAAGAGTGCTCCCAAAAATGAAGAGGGATATTGATGAGCCGAACCCAAACTGGACGCACATTAAGTGGTTCAGTGAGAGGGTTGAAGGAGGTAGTCCAAGGCTTGATGGAGAGGGAGTGCACTCCCCAAGCCCAAATCTTTCTCAAAATCAAATCCCTATCAGCGGAAGAAGTGAAGGAAGCAACAAAAAATCCTTTAGCACATGGAAAAATCTCTATATTGAGAGCAACCAAAGGCTTCCAGGAGTCACTAACCCAATGGTGAAGGTTCAGTAGGGAAGACCAGAGCCCAGAGAATCTGCACACCAAAACACAGCGCTGGTAAAACCCAATATTGTCCACAACATCCTATCTGCAAACCACCACAGGGGAGGATTCCACACAAGGGAGAGGATGGAACCCCTTAGAGGGCTGGGCGGTAGATCTGGCCACACGAGAAAAGCTATGCTTACCAATAGGTTTGGGCAAAGGACCAGCAACATCAGCGAGAAATATCATTTCCCTAGAAGCTAGAGAGTCGACGACAGCAGGATCCACAACCGAGGAACCGGGGGGGTGGATGCAACACCAAGCACATCAACAACCACCAAAGGGGTCGTTGGCCAAACAACAGAAGCATGGATCATAGGAGTCGAGGTCCCTACGCCAGGAAGGGGGGGAAAGTAGAGCCCCAAACATCCACAACAGAACCAGGGGCATTCAAAAGGAGGAAGGCGGGAGAGTTGTTGGAGGGAGACGGGATGGGAGAGCTTAATGTTGTTGTATAGTGGCGGGAGAGTATCTCCGCCCAGAAAATAATATTTAACAATTACTAATATGTCATGATTTTTTTTTTATGATCAACCGAATTTAGTATTTATTTATTTTTTCTAATTAACAAGCATTGGATGCCTTAAGGGGTGACTTTTCAAGGAGTCACCACCACTACTCACTCCACCTAAGGACATGTCTCTCCAACATGGACATGGAGAGGAATAAAAGGAAGACTTCCACCATATGAAAGAAATGAAAAAGAAAGGAGTTTGAATCTATGTTCAAAGAAACACAAAGATAATACATGCAATTGGAATCTATAAAAGGTATATTTTTACCTATTGATTTCGATGGAGAAGTCGTCAATGTCGTTCTTTCTATTTCCCGTTTTGTCTATGGTAAATATGAAAATTATATGAGAAATATAACACACAATCCATTATGACGTAGTTAAAGCACTTCATTCATCAATCAGGTTTATCACATTGGAGTTCATGAATAAACAAAAGAAAGTCTAAGTTTGTGGTTTGAACAAATACAATGCAATGACCGTGTACCACACATCCCCTAGAGTCGTCTAGCGCACATTTGTTATCGGGTGTTGATCTGGAGTATTATATTCTTGGTGATCATTTAAGTCTAGGAGTAACATAGAAATAGTTGGTGAGCTAGTTGCTATCGATATTCAATCATGATGAGTGAGGGAATATTGTAAATATTAAAGAAGTGGACTCACAGGACTAAGCAACCCGATATCGATATCGGGATAAATGTTACCATCACACATTCACATTGTGGGATCAATCGGTTGACTAATAGCTAGAAAGCTATATGATAGGTGCCATATAATTCCTAAGTACACAAGGTTGTTGAGAAGTAAAGGAAAAATAACATTATAATAATGACATTGGGATTGGAGATTATTATTAGTTTTAATATTTTCTAGATTGTGAACATTGATATGTGTCACTTTATATATTTTGAATAACAAGCTTTTGTGTGAAATTTATACATATATTTGGCGTGAGCTTTGGCAATCATATTGGCTCAATCCATTGCAACCTTTGTTGGAATTTATATTGACGCTAGTGATTGTTGGAATTGTCATGAAAGACTAAGAGTTGGAAGTGGCATGAATTGTGTAAACTGCATTTGGGGACTTGTGGCCATTTATATTTGAATGTGGGTTGTGTTGTGCAAGTCTAAAATGGATTTGGGAATACCAGTGCCATCTAGGTGGAGAAAAGACAAGGTTGGAAGTTTGTGTGCAGTGGGATGGTTATTTGCTGCTTATTGAGTCACTAAACTGGTCGGTGTTTCACTACATGAACCAATTATTAAAGTTAAAATTTTCAATCGCTACCCAAGAAGTTGTTCATCTTTCATTCATTGCAAACCTAAGATTCATGGTGACTGTTTGGGAGAAGAGACTTTAAGGCTGGTGAAGCTAAACATAGAAATTGTTGCTCCTGCTATTTGGCTACACACAAGGATTTTGGTAAAATTTTGTCATCTACTCATATATTTATGAGCAAAGAGAGCTTTGGCAACGGCCTTCATACCGATATGGTTGTGCGGCAACAAGCTACTTAAGATCAAAACATTTATACATAAGTATAACATTGTGGAAGGGTTGAAAACCTTTTCTTATGGAGAAATAAAAGTTGCTATAGGAGGTTTTAGACAAGAGTTAGGAAGGGGTTTCCTCAATAAAGTTTACAAGGGAACCTTATCAGATGGAAGGGAAATTGTTGTGAAAGCACTTGTAGATAAAACAGAGGCAACTTTGGACAAGGAGTTCAGAAGGTTGATGCAAGTACTTGGAGATTCAAAGGGAGTTTGACAAACCAACGGAGGAAACCTTGGATGAGGAGGTTAGGAGGTTGATGCAAGTTCTTGGAGCTTCAGAGGGAGTCCCATCATCATGAGGTGAAAGCCCTTGTTAGTGTATATTTCTCTGTGATGGAGAAGTATGAGGTGAAAGCCATTGTTAATGCATTTTTTCTTTGAGATGGAGAAATTTGGGGTGAAATCCCTTGTCCATGTCTAAGACGGAGATGTGGTTCTTTTCACCCTCTGGGAGTAGCCATGGTGGATGTAATGTTGAGTGACTCCATGACAACATCATGTTGAGAGACTTTGTGATGATTCTCTTGTACTTGTGTTTATCCACCCTCTAGGAGTAGCCATAGTGGACATCATGTTGAGTGACACCATGATGACATCATGCTAAGTGACTTTGCGATGGGCACTTGTACATGTGTTTCTTTCCACACATGGGAGTATCCATGGTGGACATCGTGTAGAGTGACTCCATGATGACATCATTTTGAGCGATTTCGTGATGAGAACTTGTACACATATTGCTTTCCACACATGGGAGTAGCAAAGTGATGTTTGGTCTGATGATGAAGAAGGCAAAGTGGAGCAGTTGCAGCTAGAGAGTGCAACCGGCATGCAGATGCCTCAGATGGAAAAAATTGAAGGTTGATGACATGGTGTCATCAAGGTGCCTACCGATAAGTATGAGAACCGGTAAGAGAGAAAAGAGGCTAAGTGATGTGCTCCTACCTGATGAGAATGAGCATGCTATGGATAGGCATGTATGGTGACCGGTTAAGGTGTTCCACCGAAAAATCAACAAAGTGTAGACATGATGGTTAACCAGTAAAGTGTGAGATATCGACAGGGTTAGAGAACCGACAGAAAAGAAGGATCGGTTGTGTGTTAATTTTTGGTGACCGAGTCTAGCCGACACAGAGATCTTTGTTGAGGTGGATATTGACAAGGATGCCACATGGAGTTGAAGTGGCAAGCTCATAGAGGTCGGTGAAGTGTCATGTCGAGGAGGTAGCTGGTGGTTGGTCACGGAGAAGTTGCAGAGGGTTTGTTGCTCGATGCAAACCAAAGATTTGAGTGATGCCATGATTGATGAAATACGTCCAATTGCTGATTGGATTTGGTTACGGCTACTACGAGATCACTTAATGTGATTGACAAAATTAGGTTGAGGAACAGGGCCATGTTTGCTAAATAAAGAAAATGTGTATTAGAAGCCTCAAGATTCATGGTGTTTGATTGATCCATTGCAGGTGGTCAATCTCTGGAAGGAGATCTGATTGCATTCGATGTGCCTCGTGATCAGTGGAAGAAACCCTAAGGTGCCAAGTTTGAATGTTTCTTTTGGCGAGAAAGTATGATTATAAATATGCAAGTCGAAGACAGAATTTGATGATGCCTCAGAGAGAGATGTTGTCAAGTAATGCAAAAGGCCGAATAGAGAAGTAGATGAAGAGTGATATCGGCAGAGGATCATAGAGATCAAGCAGAAGGGAGACAACCGGCAATAGGGTTTAGAAGAGGCTTAATCGGTAAGGTTAATGCAACAGACAAGCAACAAAGGAGGATCAGTGCAGAAGTGAATAGGTGGTGTTCAAGTCATCCAGATGATAGCATAGAGTGAGGCGGTCGTGAGTGTGTTGCAGAGAAGATCCTACAGGCGCAAAATAGAGTAGGGTGGAACCAGTAAGTCGAGTAACTAGTAGTCAAGTGCAGAGTCTGTTAGATGAACAACTAGTAGAGCTTGAGTCGGCAAGTGAGAAGCAGCAGGAGAAGGTGAACAGCTATAGGAGGTGAGAAGAAGGTAGGAGAGGATAGAGAACTAGCAGAAACAGAATAGAGACAAAGTGACAGAAGGAAGAGGAGGAGTCAACCGGTAAGGCAAAGGAGAAGTGAAACCGTCAAGGCAAAGAGTATGCAGTAGTTACAAGACTCACTTGTAACCAGATTATTATTTTTGTATTTGATAATGTTCATTGTAGATCACTAAGTTGTAGCTTGGTGTAGGGGTTGGTTCTCCTTGGGTTGGTGCCCTAAACTTTGTAATCAATTTCATTGTGAGGCTGGATTGGAGTAGTAGACTCTAGTAGCATTTCTTACCAAGGTTTTTCCCATCTTGGGTTTTCCTCGTATATGCTGGTGTTATGTGATGTCTCCTTTTTGTGTGATTGCATTTGTGTTTGTCTCCCCTCTAACCAGTAAGTTTGCATTGAGTTAGATCTAATAACCGATATATTCACATAGGACAATTAAAGGAAAATTTTGAGAACCAATGATTCACCCCCCTCTCAGTGGTACATTGTGTCTGACACGTGTCTCTCCAGCATGAACGTGGAGAGGAACAAAAGGAAGACTTCCATCATATGGAAGAAATGAAAAAGAAAGGAGTTTGAATCTGTGTTCAAAGAAACATAGAGATAATACACCCAATTACAATCTATAAAATCAACACTTAATATTATAGCATGTAATCATAGCCATGACATGATGAACATAATTACTAGGTTCAAAAAATTGATTTATTTAGGCGATCAAAGAAATTTGAAAAATCAAAATCTTTAAAAAGGTTCTAAATAATTTCTACATTGATTTAAAAATGCAAAGCAAATTGGAAAATTCCACCCAGATTCCAATGAGAGTAGTACCAACTGAAATAGATATGGTTAAATTTATTGAATGTGACAGCTACAAGGTTTTCCAACATTTGGAAAATTCTACCCAGATTTCGGTGAGTATAGTACCAAATGAAATAGATTTGATGATGAAATGATCTGATCTTGAGCACTCTAAATGATTCTTTTATAATTGAAAGTTTAGAAGCTTTTGAGGTTTTAGTTTAATATTCAGGAATTGAACCTATTTTCTAATTGAACAATGCAGTTTTGCTAAAATGCAAATGGGATTGGTAGAATAGATGAAACTACATTTAAGTTGGTTTGGTGTGATTTAAAAGCTATCACCACAGAAGTGGCTGATGGTAAAATCAATTGCAAGTTAAAAACGTAAATTGCCAGTACATCAAGTTGATTTCAGCTACCCATATAGATAGTGCACAAAAACTTCAAGACAAATACGAAGGAGACAAAATCATTTTTCAGAGTCATGGTGCTAATTCGTTGACAAAAGAAAATTTGTTTTTGTAGTCACATAAATCTGTCCAGTTTAATTAAATGAATATTTGCTATTTATTTGATTAAAAATCCACTAGCCATCAATTAATTAAATTAATATTTATTTAATTCATCTTCAAAATATTTTCCTATTAATTAAATAAATTATTCAATTTATTTTAATTAATTCATTAAACCAAATTCACCAATCAATTAAATGAATGAATCATATTTATTTCATTTAATCCCCTTTTCCTCTTTTAAATAAATTAAATAAAACATTTATTTAAATCATTTATCCCCCCCACTTGCATTTTCCTACAAATGCAACTTGCACACATTTATTGAAATAAATTAATTTATTTTAAATGAAAATCCTATTTTCCCTCACCCACCAAATCCACTTGCATTTTTAAACCCCCTTCTAGATTCTTCTAACCCCTTCCTAATTAGCCTAATCCATTCCCTAATTATTGTCACATTCCTAAGCAACTTGGAGTCACTTCTCAAAGACTTCAAAGTCTTTGAAAAGCATTTAATGCTTTGCGTGTTCAACAATTTAACCTTCAAAGTCTTCCAAAACCACTAATGGCTCTTACATGACCATTTATGGCTCTTACATAACCATTTATGGTTATTTCAACTTGTACTCATGTGTCTCCTCAAGCATTTATTGCTTGGACCATGGTCATCCCTTTTGCCTTTGCACAAGAGTTTATCCATTGGATAAAAACTTTATTCTTTGAATAAAGAATTTATTCATTCAACCTAACCTTGACCTTAACTCCCAAGTTAACTCTTAGGTCATGTCAAGCATTTAATGTTTATTCCCTCTCCTCTCAACCTATCTCACATTGACACTTGTCATCCTGGGATTGGGTTGAAAGCCCTCACATGGATCTCAAACCATTCAATCCTGACCCTTGTTGAGATTACTCAATCTCAACCATCCATTGCTCCATTTTTCCTATAAATAGAGCTCATTTCTTCATAATCCAGATCCTAAAAACTTGTATGCATCTAAGTTATAAAGAATTTTAGAGAGCATTTAGCATAAATCACTAATATCTTGTCACTTTAGTTTAAAATAAATCATTTTAGCATCATAGCATCTAGTATTAGCTTTTTATTCATATTTAGAGCAAATACTTCAAATCTCAAACCTCCATAAGCATCCATAGTGCAAAAAATTGTTGAGAGCTACACTAGTTTGGAACTTGGAGAGGAGAGGAACAAAGGAGAAGGAGCTAAGAGCATGTTAGGAGGCATTTGGAGATGCCTCATCATATTTACTTTCCTAGTTAAATATTCTCTCATGTTTTTAATATCTCTTTTGATATGCCTGTTTAGAATAATCTTTTGTTGCTAACATTAACCTTTTTGCTCTTGTGTGTGTGTTGTCATCAACAGATCTTCTAACTCTTTTTGCAGGGCATCATTTGGTGAACCCGACGTGAATCCAAGCACCCAAAATAATTTTTTTTTAAACCAACTAACATGTTTGAATGTTGAACTTGACACACAGGTCGTGCTTTAGCACTTTTGATCGCGTTGTAGCACTATTGCAACTTGATATTCTAGCGCTGTCATTTTTACAATAGCACTATTGTCTCAAGTTTGGTGCTATTGACCTTTATTTAGTGCTTTTGTATCTTAAATAGCACTTTTGTGCTTGTTCTGGCGCTTTTGCATGTGCTGTCAAAAATTTTCTTTTAGCGCTTTTGTCTCTGTATTAACTCATTTTTGTTAAATAGCACTTCTGTTTTCACACAGACTAGCGCTATTGTAACAGAACGTTGTAAAAAAGACCTTGTTACCGAAAAAGTGATTTTTTCTTAGGCTTGTGGAAGCCCCCCTAGGTTTGGGTTTTACTAACTATTTGTTTCTTGTGCAGGTCTAAACTAACTCCTTTAAAAAGCAAAATTTTGTTTTTGGTGCTCTAAAATGAACAAAAGCAATTTTTCATTTCTTGCAAGTTAGGACAAATTTGTTTTTGGTGCTATAAAATTGGACAAAAACAAACTTTCATTTCCTTGCAAGTTAGGATCACTTCCTTTTGGTGCTAATAAATTCACAAAAACAACTTTGTTTTCTTGCAAGTTAGGCTTAATTTTTCTTTGGTGCTTAAAATCAACAAGGCAAATTTATTTCTTGCATCAAACTAAAGATTCACAATCAACACTTCCATTTTGGTGCAAATAAAATTTCACAATCCATTTGTCTCATTTTGCAAAGCGATTTTACTTCAAGCAAAAATGTGTTTTTCAATTCAGTTGACCGGGATTTCAAGTTCCTAGTTTACAAGCACATTTTGTCTTTAAAAGTTAAAAAGAACACCATGATTGTTGGAGCAACATCTCCAAATAGTTAGATCACATTGTATTGACAAGTTAAAAGGAACAAGTGCTTTTCATGATTGGCACACTTGTGCAAAAAGTTGGTCAAGTGGTCCTACTTCTAACACACACTATCCTCTCCCTTGGCTTTCGTGGTCCTAGGTGCAAGAAAAAAGTGTTAGTAACACTCAAATTTTTATATTTTTAAGAGAGGCCTGCCAAGAGACACGTCACTCTTGGGAATGACCTCGCGCGGTAAATCCTTCGAGCTTCTATAGAAATCAGGTGAGAGCGAAAGCTGTAGCCTTGGGTATAGTTGTTCCTACAGTGTAACTTGTCGAAAGGACAAATGGGCCCCACCACAAGTTACAAGGCTCTTAAGTGAGTCACTGCAGAATGAACTTATGTCCAAAGACATTGAAATTAACTAAACACCTTTAAGTAGTAGCCCACCCATTCTATTGATTGAGGATATTTGTGATATAATTCAGTGTAAGAGCATAGATGGTTTTGCTCCCAAGATACTCACCATACATATTTCCTTGAGTAGAAACATAGCTTTTTGAAAAGTCACTTGTGACTTGATGAAAGTGGTGACTCCCCCATCATAGGGATCATCTATTTTTTATGCTTGTGCAAGAGTTAGTATATCACATCCTTACCTGCCATGGCGGGATTCATTAGGTATGTAGTACCAAAGTCAAAGAAATATCAAGATGTGGGTTGAATTTATCGCAACTGGCCATTTGACCTTAGGGATACAAAGTGTTTGAAGTGTTTTCGTTTTAGTCAAAGACCAAGTGCAAATTGAGCCAACTTCAAGCTTTGGAAAGAAAACACCTAAAATACCCTTAAAGGAAAGGGTCATAAAAAAGTCCAAGGATTGGGTTGATCGAGACCCACACTTATTTGTGCCTTTTGAGGCAACATTCTTGTGTTTGTGTGCTTGTTTTGTTTTCTTGTCAAAGAAACATCATAAAATCCAAAAGTCAAAACAAATATTCATCCAACCAAACATTTTTCAAAACAACCAAAAAGATCAAAAACAAAGAAAAAAAGTATCAAACTATATGACCATTCTTCACATCTTGAGAAGAAGAATCTTCATCAAAACATCAACTTGAAAAGAAGACCATTGAGCTCAAAGGCTTTGATCAAAAGGAGGAAATTCTTCTATCTAAATAGACAAATCTTTGTCTCTCATAGAGTTTTTCTACGTCACATCCATCTTTATCTTCAAGGGAAATCAAACGAATTTGATCAAGAGTCATTAAATCGCAGAGCTTTTATGCAATATAGAGCTTTGAGTTATCACAAAAACCAAGGAGGCAAGATCAATCCCAACTTCTTCCCAGACACTTGTATCACATACAACGTAGCTCAAGAAATGCCACCAACGCCCGAAAGAGAAGAGGTGGAATTTGTTCCATTTGTGACACAAAGCTTTTATTGAAGTTAACCATTTCATCCATTTCTCACCTTCACCTCATCACTTCATTTTAACTCTCAAAACATTAGGAGGTTCTTGTCCTAAGTTCTCTTTTGGATATTGCTTGAATCAAACACAACAAATCACTTTTAGATTGTTTCTACATCTAGAATAAGCTCATCCTAAGAGACATATCTACGCGGGTTAAAACTAGTTTATGAGTGAATCCTCTCATTACTAGGTAGTTAAGTCTTTAACACATCTCAGATTTCTCTACACCTTATCACATCAAATCTTATCAAAAATAATAAGCAATTCAAGAAGAAAACTTTGGTAACATCTACCTTTAAGTGCTAGAGATCCACATGCAACACGACACACCAAACATCAATCTTTCATTTCATCAACAACTCATCATCATTTTCACCCAACTTCAACAAAAACTTATAAACAAAATGGCTCATACCTGATCACAGTCAAGGCAATGAGAAATAGAAATTGAAGAATAAGAGGAGGAAAATATCAATGAATTTCAAGAAGCACTTGGAGGGAATGCGAATGACGAAAACCCAAGTACTCCTACTCCTGCAACAATAGAAAGGGCTCAACACAACCCTTTTTTAACAAACTTTTTGACGAAATACTCAAGAGCAATGCGGGTGCTCACTTTTTAAAGCTTGCTCAAGAAGGAGCCAAACTCCCCTCTGACTTTGATCTTGCACAACTAAGACAAGCATCAGAACGACAAAGTCGCAATGAGGAAGAAAGAGCTGGAGATCGCATCAGGTATAACATTCCTCAAGGTAACCCACCACCACCTCCTCCTCCAAATGACATAGAGATGTTGCGGCAACAAGTTGAAAATCTCGCCCAACAACTTCGTAGTGGTGTGAAGATTAATCAATTTTCACTCAATGACATTTGTCCCTATCCCTTTGATAGGAATATTTATATGCCACTTTTCCCACAAGGGTTCGAAACACCCAAGTTCGAAAAGTATAGAGGAAAAGGCGATCCTCGCGATCATGTTAGAGAATTCCATTCAGCTTGCCTTGAAGTAGCATACGAAGATACGTACCTCATGCGCCTTTTTCCCCAAAGCTTGGGAGGAACAACCACATCATGGTTTTCCCAACTACCAGGTGGCATTAGGACATTTGAAGAGCTAGTTCAGAAGTTCTTGGCACATTACTCTCATAAAATTGAACGTGATATCACCATGGCTGATCTATGTAATACTAAACAAAAACCAGGTGAACTATTCTCAGTCTTCCTACAACGATGGCATCAAATGTCTAGCAGACGTTCTCTTCAATTACCTGAACAAGAACTACTGGAAATATTTATTTCCAACTTAAACAAAGAAATGGAATTTCACCTGGATGTCAAAGACATAGACTCTTTCAATGACATGATCACCAAAGGCTTAAAATGTGAGCAGACTCTCATCAAGAAAGGACTTATCAAAATCTATAATGAACCAAAGGATGGCCCTCATCCACGCTTCAATAGTGACAAACCAAGCTTCTGGAAGAAAAAAAAAATATTTTCAATGACGGAGTTGTGGATGCAAGAACTATCAAAAGTGCACAACCTGTAGTTCAATTTGCAGGACAGAATCCCCCACCTTAGACTAACATAGTTGCTCTTGCAAATCAAGGCCGCATCACATCTCACGATGAACCCAGACCACATCAACAAAAACAAAAGTGAACGTACACTCCCTTAGGGGAACCCATCGAAATAGTATTACGACAACTGGTTTCTCAAAATCTGGTAACCCTACCCAAAACATCAAACTATGAACCTCAAGTCAAACCTGCATGGTGGAGAGATACTAAACATTGTGATTTCCATCAAGGAAGAGGACATAAGACAAGCAATTGTCACAGATTGAAAGATCTTATTTAGGGTCTTATTGACCGAGGTGAAATCGAGATTAAAGGACATGACCCAAAGACAAAGAACAATGATCATCTTATGTTTAAAAATCCACTTCCATCACAAGATCAAAGGGGTCCTTCTACTTCAGGGAGAAACACAAATACCACCAATTATACGCAAGTCGCATATAATTATACTGTGAATCACATATACGATGCTAGTGAACAAATTGCAACTATAACCATAAAAAATCTCAGTTCCACTTGCAATGTTGTTACACGTCGTAGCAAGATTACTATAAAAGCAGCTCCACAAGGCACCCCATCTATCCAAAAGCAGTATAACCTTGTGGAACAGTTAGACAAAATGTCCGCATTGATCTCTATCTTAGAACTATTGCGCCTATCTCAATCCCATAAAATAATCTTGGATCAAGCTCTCCAAGAGGCGTCATTCCCTGCAAACTTAAATACAGATCAGTTCCAAGCCATGGTTGGAAATCTAAAGTCATCACCTTGTCTCACTTTTTCCAAAAGTGACAACTCTTCGTTCCAGCAACCTCATAACGCCTCACTACACATTGAAGGATTTATCGACCAGCATAGGATCAAGTGAGTCTTGATCGATAATGGAGTCGGCCTGAATATTTGTACACTACAATTGGTCATAGCTTTGGGATATGCAATAGAATCAATGGATCCCTGCAAGAAGATCACAATCAAAGCCTATGACGATGTCGAGCGTTCATCCAAAGGAGTTGTGGTACTACCAATCCGAGTGGGCCCTGTGGTGAAACACATTATCTGTCAAGTCCTGGACCTTCCTCTGCCATACAATTTATTGTTAGGAAGACCTTGGATACACGCCATGCAAGCCATTCCATCCACTTACCATCAGTGTATCAAGTTCCCGCATAATGGTGTAGAGATCACAATCCTGAGCGATGCAAATCCCTTTGCATATTGTCATAATATAAGTCATCAACTAGAGATTACCGTTCCTAACAATAGAGAAGCCATCTCCTCCACCTCATACGTAAGTCCAACCTCTCTTTCCAGTTCAAACACCACTATACCCAAGAAAGAAAAGCTTAAGATGAAAATAGCAGAGGAAGGTCCTGGAGAATACAATTTGAGTCAACTCTTTTGTGTGGGACAAATGCCCACTTCTCCTAGAACACATGGTAAACCTCAACGGTTACTTGAAATGCCACTGATCAAGCCAGCATGTACTTTGACACCTTTCATCCTTGGAAAGAGTCAAGAAGAAGAAACCAGGGATGAGGACTTAGTAGAATGGATCTATAAAGATCCCATCACTGCAGATATTCCACAAGCTAAGCTTCCTACAGATCAGTATGGCAAAGGCCTTCTCATTATGCAAAGAATGGGTTATGATGGTCAAAGTGCTTTGGGACCTTGCAAGCAAGGAAGGCATGAACCGCTGTAGCCGGAATTAAAACCCAAGGATAATATAGGACTAGGCTTTCAAAAGGAGATCCTTCCTAAGCTTAGATTCAAAGGAAAACCCAGCAAACCACTATATTAGCCTATTGCAAAGAGGACACCTTTTATTATAAAAGCAGCATCAAACACCATCACACCTATCCCAATGAGGCTAAAAATCCCAACACAACCATCTACAATACCCATCATCCCACCAATCAAACCAACAATCCCACCAGCAGCAGCCATAACATCAATAGTACCATTAGCGGCAGCAACTGTATCAGAACCCATAGCAGTATCTACAACATCAGCAGTTCTAGCAGAAGCAACAGAGACAACACTACTGATACTCCCCATATCGGATTCATTGATCCCCATAATCTTTCCTGCAACACTGATCATTTCATCTACAATGGTACATCAACCGGTCACACCCGCAGTGTTTAACTCAAAGGACATCCCAGTATGGTATAGTAATTGGATACTGGAAAGTGACTCAGAGGCCGACTCACATAAATGGGAGTTTGATTCCATCCAGCTTAATACTTCAGATGAGGAAGACACATCACTACCTCCACCCTGCTAAGACATCCCTATTTACGAAGAAGAACAGATAAAGATTTCTTGGGTTCCTGAGCTGGAAACTTCTTCCACAGACCCTATGTCACATCCTACGCCTGATTCTGACAAGGAGAGTACCATCAACGACCTTTACCACAACGTCTTAACCCTCACTGACACATCTAATGAACTTAACCTAATCGATGAAGTAATGCCCATTATCCATCCTGAACTCATCGAATGGAACCAACCTAATCCCCCATGTCTTGACCTTTTCCAAAATAATGAGGCGATCATTGACTTTTTAGAACTACAGGATAACATACCAAGCGAGGATCACAAAGCTGGATTCGCCATTGAACTTAATAGCACAAAATACTTTGAGGAGGATGCCAAACCTTTCAGCTGCAAAAATATACAATAACACATGGATATTCCAGTGAAAACCACACCATGGCACTGTTTGATCCAACAAAAGTAAAAAGAAAGAGCGTATCCAATGGTGAAGACCTCCTTGAGGCACTGGAGGATGAAAGGTTTGACATTCTCCCTGATAGTACACAACAAGAACGATCAATTATTCTCATCGAAGAAACAATAGAACACAACATGGGGACTCTTGAAACTCCTCACCACATACATCTGGCATCTCTTCTAACTCCAGAGGAACAGCCTAAATTTGTAGAGTTCTTCCAGAAGCGTTAGATCAACTTTGCATGGTCATATGCAGACATGCCTGGGATTGATCCTGATTTAGTCATGCATCACCTCACCGTAGCAGAAGTAGCCAGACCTGTCAAGCAGAAGCTTCGCAAGATGCATCCTTAGATTGTAGTACTAGTCAAAGCAAAACTCAAGAAACTCCTAGATGTTGGTTTTATTAGACCAATTGATTATGCAGATTGGATATCCAATATTGTGCTTGTCGGCAAACCAAATGGGGGCATTCGTATTTGTACTAACTTCAGCGATCTGAACAAAGCATGTTCTAAGGATGACTTCCCCTTACCAAACATCGACATAATAGTGGACCTAACAGCAGGACATGCCATGCTTTCACTCATGGATGGCTTTTCAAGATACAATCAGATAAATATCACACTAGAAGATCAACATAAGACAGCCTTCACGTGTCCATGGGGCACATACTACTGGAATGTAATGCCTTTCAGTTTCAAGAATGCAGGAGCGACCTATCAACGAGCAATGACCACCATCTTCCATGACATGATGCATAATATAATGGAAGATTATGTTGATGACTTACTGGCAAAATCACTCACAAGAGAAGGTCATCTAGACATATTAGATAAAATCTTTGATAGATTAGAACAATATCATGTTAGACTCAACCCAAAGAAATGTGTCTTTGGAGTAACCTCGAGGAAGCTTCTAGGATACATTGTCTCAAGCAAAGGTATTAAGGTCGATCCAGCAAAGGTCAAAGCAATCATGGACATGCCACCTCCAAAGAACATCAGATAGCTACAATCCATCTGAAGATTCATTGCACAACTGGTAGATAAGTGTCACCCCTTTACACATCTACTACACAAAAACATCAGCTTTTAGTGGGATACTAGATGCCAACAAGCATTCCAGATGCTTAAAGACTATCTCATGAATACACCATTTTTGATCCCACCATATCCGAGCAGACCACTATTACTCTATATTTCAGCAACAAATACGGCATTGGGTGTACTACTGGCACAACATAATGTAGAAGGGAAAGAGTGTGCTGTTTGCTACATCTCTCACACACTGGTTGGCTATGAACTCAACTACACACCTATTGAGTGAGCTTGCCTATCAGTAATCTTGGCAGCCACTAAACTGAGGCACTATCTGTTAACACACAAGGTACAGCTCATTGCGAAGATTGATCCACTCAAATACTTACTCAGTAAAGCAACATTGACAGGCTGCTTGGCCAAATGGGTGATGATTCTTAGTGAATTTGACATCGAGTATGTAGACCATAAGGCTATCAAAGGACAAGTCATTGCAGATCAGTTGGCCGATGCACCCCTCATAGGCGATCATCCTCTCATTTCCAATTTTCCAGATGAAGAGATATTCATGATCACAACAGCACAACCATGGAAATTATACTTTGTTGGTTCGTACACTAGGCATGGCTCGGGGGCAGGCATTTTGTTTATCACACCTCAAGGTGACAGCATCCCGAAATCTTACAGACTCACATTTCCATGCACCAACAACATAGCAAAGTATGAGGCCTTGATCATAGGACTCAGGCTAGCCGTACAATGGAAATTACAAGAACTACAAGTATATGGCGACTCCCAACTGGTCATTCGACAAGCAACAGATGAATATCAGACCAAGGATGACAAACTCATGCCATACAAACAAATAGTGGACAAATTAAAGGCATCATTTACTACTATCACCTTTGAGCAGATACCAAGAGATCAGAATCAAGCTATTGATGCTATGGCTACCATTGCATCTCTCCTAGATCTTCCACAGAATTCAACACGGTACGAGTTCTTGGTAGAACAGCTTTGGATCCCCGCTTATGATATCCCCAAATCCGAGATGATATGTCACCTTATCAGTTCTGAATCCCCATGGTATGGTGAGTTTTACACCTATCTCTGTGATCACACCCTTCCTCCTAACCAATCAAATAACCAATGTAAAACCTTCATTTGCCAAACCGCTCAATATACCATTATTGCTAAAACCCTATACCAACGCAGTCTTGATGGTACTCTCCTTCGATGTCTAGAACAGGATGAGATAGCAAAGGCCTTGGAAGAGGTACATGAAGGAATTTTTGGAACTCATGCAAGTGGTCCGTCACTAGCCAAGAAACTCCTGCGCACTAGATACTATTGGCCATCAATGGAAAAAGACTCCTACTACTTTGTCAGAAAGTGCAAAAAATGTCAAGTTCATGGAGACCTGATACGTGCACCAGCTCAAGAATTGCAACCCATCACAATACCATGGCCTTTTTGTTAATGGGGCCTTGACCTTGTGGGTAAAATCCATCCTTCTTCATCTAATGGCCACAAATTCATTATTACCGCCACCGAATACTTCACAAAGTGGATCCAAGCTGTTCCACTTACCCAAGTTACCGGCAAGATCGCTTCATTCATCCTCAATTACATCATTTGCCGGTATGGTGTACCCATGTCCATCATCACAAATAACGGTCTTCCCTTCAAAAATCAGGATGTTCGTGAACTCTGTGAGAAATTCCACATCCAACACCGCTTTTCCACTCCCTTTTACCCACAAGGAAAAGGTCAAGCTGAAGCATCAAATAAAAACATATTGAGAATCCTAAAGAAAACAGTCAATGATGTCGGTTGTGATTGGCATGTTCAATTAAATCCAGCACTATGGACATATCGAACTAGCATTCGAACCCCTACAAGCGCAACTCCCTACTCATTGGTCTATGGTGCAGAAGCTATCTTACCTATTGAGATCGAGATACCATCACTACAGGTTTCCTTGCACAATCTCATCGATGATGAAGCATACAGAGTATCATGTCTTTAGGACTTAGAGCTACTTGATGAGAAGCAACAAGCTGCATACAATCATCTCAAGGCCTATCAGCAGCGCATGAGCAGAAGCTATAATCATCGAGTTAGACCTCGTACGTTCAAGGTAGGTGATCTTGTTCTTCAAGAAAATCCTTGTAACCAACCCAACCGAGAACATCAAGGAAAGTTTGAATCAAATTGGCTAGCTCCATATGTTATCACTGTTGTATTTGGGTCAGGGGCCTATCAGTTGGCTACGTCAGAAGGAGAACCGCTAGCAGATCCAATCAACAGCATGCACCTCAAACAGTTTTATACATAAGCTGCATAGAGCATCAAGCTCCCATATATATTGGCAAACACACCAAAAACATTCAGATAAATGACCTGAAGAAAATACAAAAACAACAAAATAGTAAAGAAAAAAACTCATACATCCAAATGGTGAACAACCACTCCGATGGCACCTTGGGTAAGTACGATGGTGAAAACCTGGCAAACAGGTGCCACTCATAGCAGAAATGGCTCCATTGTCTTTCAAACTTGTTGTGATCACATTCATTTCATTCACTCGTCCATCCGTCCAAACCATGGCTTGTCATTGATCTACAATCAAGGATAGTCCTTCATGTGTCTTGCGTCCCGCTTTTTCATAGTCAAAGTCTAAACTGGGGGCAATGCCCTTAACCTATTGATGGAAGTGGATTCTACATTGTTTTGTGATTCATTAAGTTCTTCATTCAAAACTATCTCACAAAATCCAAAAACATTCAAAACAATCATCAAAATACCAAAAACATTCAAAAAAGTCTCACAAAATCCAAAAACATCAGAACACATCGAAAATCACACAAAAACATGGCAACACATTGTACATACTCATCTGAGTAGATAACAAACAACACATTGAAAAATACTCGCACAATGATCACTTCTCCAAATCAACCAAACAATCAACATCAAACTGTCTTCAACAAGGATGCATCCTTCCTTACCAAAACAAAGACACAATGACATTTTATTTGACAAGAAAAATCTTTTTTAAGCTATCAAATACTTGGTTGATTTGTGGGTTATTCATTCGTTTATATATATCAAGTTCCTACAGCATTGTTTGTATCTTCTATGGATTATTTCGATGAAGTACTGGGGCATGTCCTAATGGTGTCTACGTGGGAAGTTCACTAGCTACGTGATCTTATGCAAAATGCAGTCATAGATCACTACGGCTTGCTGACTACAGCGTATACCTCGACCATATGAGCATGAACCATTACCAAGGATCCATATTCTTTATTCTTTATGTATATACTGTTCACTTACAAGGACAATGCTTTTTCTTTGGTTCCTCCTCCCTCATCTAATTTGGATAAAGGTTTTTGTCTCTTATTAGGGTATGAATTTGTCTCAGGATATGATCAGCCCAAGATCAAGGAGGACAATCCAAGTCATGCATGAAAGGGGATAATCCTTGTCTGTTTCGCAAGCAATACTCTGGTCAACTTGACCCATTATATCAAGTTGTTTGTGTTAACTTGCTATATCAAAATCCATGTAAGAAATACTCTGGTCATCTTGAATCATTATGTCAAGTTGCTTGTATTTTCTTACAACATTTTAAAGCTCAATGATGAAAAATAAAGCACTATTGATAGTCATTTCATCTCATATGTTTATATTGCATTATGTTACCATCCATCCATTTACTCATTTATTTTCATAATTTTGCATGAAAGTATGAACAAAGTTAAAATGAGCAGTTATGCGAACATTGAGCTGGTTTTTGGATACAATTGCGACAGAGTACTCTGATACATCATCAAGTGCATCATGCAAAGTGTAAACAGCCTTGCATTCATCTATCATGATCATATCATCATCATTACATTTAGTTACATTTGTATCAAGTACATTTCATATCATTTTAGTTGTTTAAAATGCATATAGTTCATTATCATTAGTCTTCTTATATCATTTCATCATTGCATAATCATGATGTTTTAGATTCATTCATATAATCCAATTGTCCTTAGTTGTATTAGCCATTTACTATGCATTCATTTAGTGTCAGTTATCAATTATCATTTTATCATCCTTTATTATCCTTTATCATTTATCATTGCATACATTCATTTATCTCTTCAGCAGTTAAAGTACATTCATTCATCCATTTTTATCTCACTTAGGATTCATTTAAATTGCATTCATTATCCCTTTTTAATTGCATTAAGGTGCAGTTATTAACCATAAGTTGCACTGTAATCACATTATCATTTTACTCCATCATATTTAGGCATTTAGAATCATAAATATCATTGGTTTCAAACATTGGTTCATACATTATAGCATATACATTCATTTAGAAATCATTCATTTTAAACCATTTGCACTTTACATTTGTTTATCCATATTACATTCATCCAAAAACCATCTAGATGCATTTACATAAATAAATCATTCATTCATTACATTAACATCATTGCATATCATTATCTCATCATTATATCGACATGAAGCACAAGATCCTGTCTATATCATCATAAGCATACATCATCATGATGACATTACATACATAAAGCATTACATCAACAAATCATACACATCAACCTACATCCATATGTTAGTATCCAACATCATAAATCATCATAAAACATGCATATAGGAATCATCTCATAAACACATACATATAGCAAAGTACACGTATCCATCTAAGCATAAACATCCATACATATCAAAATGCATATCATCACAATATGGGATGTCCTCATATATATCATCTCATGTATCAGAGTACAATGAAGTCTACAAAATCGGCTATCAAGAGCCATCCAAGACATAGTCCAAAATGACAATATAAATACATGCATGCAAAAATGCTCTCTCAGATGCCACTCTCGACCAAATGCTACACCACCATCAACACCTGCTTCCCCACTAGTCCCTGCACCATCTGATCTATCTCTCTATGGAGGCCCCATCAAACCCCCACTAGCTCCTGCACCACCTAACACCTCTCTCCGTCGCGGACCCACCACACCCCCACTGCTCTACATCCTCTGAGACCGCTCTGACCTGGTCTGCCGCATCTGTGTATAGCTCAGTGCTCGCTGACTAGCTGGCACCACCTGCTCATATAATCCCCACCAATACTCTATCTTAGCCTGTGCCCGTCCAAACTGTCTCATCACCTCCCCAGTAGGACCTTGCGCTCCTACTCCAACCCGGACTCTCTCCTGCAGCTTCACTAATCTCTCCACCGCACTATCCCTCTCCCGCAGCACTACAGTTAGCTCTGACTCTTGTGCAAATAGGTGCACATTTCTCGCTGCAACCTCCACCTCCAAATCCTCCACCTGTGTCTCAGCTGTTGTCAGTCAAGTCTGCAAATGTGCTAGCATATGATCCCGAAGATCACCACCCCCTGTCGCTCCCTCCCCTGTATCCATAGGTTCCTCACCTGTAGCTCACTCCCCTCTATCCATCGGTATCTCCCTCTCCATACCTTAGCCACCTAATCTGACTCCTCCCTACATCAACAGTCCCTGTGATATCCGCAGTGGCAAACCGCCTCTCCCTCTCCACTGGACTCGACCACCTAAGCCACCTCCTCCGCCACCTCCATCACCTCCACCATCTCCTCCTCCTCCTCCTCCTCCACCTCCACCATCCCCCCTCCCTCGTCCACCTATCATTAGTCCTCGACCTCCTCCCCTCCTCCGTCTTTGTCCCCTCTCCTCCTCTAAATCAGGAATCGGCTCTACTGGATCTGATATCCGAGGAATCGAATGAGCCGCCATATACTGCGTATACTCCTCTGATGCCCCTGTGTCTACCACCCTCGGTCGTATATCCCATGGCCTCGCCTAAAGCATCTGGAACTCTGCCAATGCCTGACCATAAGGAAGTACTGGCCCCCATGCATATCTCTCTCAGACCACTCTGGCGTACTCTCCTGATCCCCTCGGCAATCCCTGCTGCCGTCCAAACTGTCTCATCACTCTGCCCGGCACCTGTCTCTCTACATCATAGCATGTCCTCCCAATGAGGAATCGGGTCATGAATACATATGGTAATGCCTTTGCATCATCCTCCCAAGGCTCGCACTCTATGTACGGTCTCCAAATAACTGCATCCATGTCCTCTGGCGCCCGCTGCCACCACTCTAACTTCCCCAGGTGGGGCTGACTCATCATGCCGCTGTACATAAACATATAGGGCTGGTCAACTATCCATAATCTAAGACTCATTGGTCGCATCACTGGTAAGTGCTCCCATGTCCATATATGCAGTAGCGTCACTCCCACTGCCAAGGAGCCTCTCCCACGATACGCTACCTCATGCAGCTCCTGATACATGTGCGCTAACACGCACGGTCCCTAGGCAAATCGGGTCCCCTCTATCATCATCTGCTCTATAACATGTCCCCACCCAACAGTCAGACCATGTGATCGTCTATCCGGACATAGTAGCCCTCCCACGATCCCAGACAAAACTGCTGGTAATGGCTTGTACAAAGCTGCAATATCCTCCCAGGCTATCGAACTGTCATCAATGTACATGTCCTTATCGAAGAATCTCTGCACCGCTAGAGTCCCCCATGATCTATCATATGTGACCAGCTCACCCCGAATGGGAATATGCAGGATGCGCCACACATCCTCTAGTGTCACCGTCATCTCCCCCTGCGCTAAGTGAAATGTGCAGGGCTCACTGTGCCAGCGCTCAACTAAGGCTGTAATCAAACCGCGATTCATCTGAATCATGGGCATATCCATCACATCCTATAGCCAAGTCGCTGCAATACAATCAATCTCGGCCTCTGTCAGCCGATCGTGTAACTCCTATGTAGCTGGATGTCTTTCGCGCAACTGTAAGACACGTAGATCCTCCTACACACATGCATCAATCAATCATCATCAGTTGTTTTATTTTCAAACTTTCTAAAAAGTTTAAACCTAGACTATCAACAGATACTTTGATCAAGTAGCTTTGAGTCTCAACAGGTAAGCAATCATGGCACACCTAGGCTTTAATAGGCATTTATCTTAATGACCTAAGTCTCATCAAGGCTGCTATGGTTCAAAACAACTCTCACTTCGTATCCCCATCCATCCATCATTGGCATCGGGAGATTTTTGTTCACACCAACTGGAGCATCTATTTTCCTAAATAAAAACGCTATCTTGCAAACAAAAGCGCTACTTTCTAGACAATAGCGCTAATCCCCTAACAAAAGTGCTTAATCAACCATACAAAAGTGTTACAAAAGTTGCACAATAGCGCTACTTAACATCAAAAGTGCTACAAAAGCTGCACAATAGCGCTACTTAACATCAAAAGTGCTCAATTGACCCCTCAATAGCGCTACAAAAGCAATAGTGCTCATACATGCCTACAATAGCGCTTATATTTCCAAAAGCGCTCAAACAATAGCACAATAACACCATTGCGGCACAAAAGCGCTAATTAATTGGACAACAGTGCCAAAACATAGTTTCAGCGCTATTGTCTTGACTCAACTTGGACTCAACAAAAAACATGTCAAAAATGCATAAAATTCAAAATTTCAAATTTGTGTACCGCTGGTCCATAGTCCTCTGGCCGTTGGAATCGACGAACTCGCTCAAATTGGTGCTCTGCTACTGGTACCGACATCCTGACTGATGCTTGCTCCTCCAAAATGTCCCTCTCAGAGCTCTGAATTCACTATGGTCGCGGTAACAAATGACCCTGTTTTCACCCCTTTCTCCCCATATAAACCCTTCGTCGTACCCCTAACTTTCCCCCGCTCACCGTCCTCATCCCTGTAAACTTACCGAGCCTCCCATTTCTCCATTTTATCTTTGATTTCTTCTATTTTTCACCCGTATTGCTAAATTCTTCTCTTCTATCACCCTACCAATTTTCATTCTTTTTCAAGAGATTGCCCGATTTTTCGAAATTTTTCTGCTTTTCTCTCGAGGGGGCATACCACCCATAAAATTAATATTTTATGGGGCATTTCTTCACACCTATTTTTTTTTCTTTGAAACGACGTGATAAATTGCACTGTCTCAAAGAGGGGCAAATGTAGTCACATAAATCTGTCCAGTTTAATTAAATGAATATTTGCTATTTATTTGATTAAAAATCCACTAGCCATAAATTAATTAAATTAATATTTAATTAATTCATCTTCAAAATATTCTCATATTAATTAAATAAATTATTCAATTTATTTTAATTAATTCATTAAACCAAATTCACCAATCAATTAAATGAATGAATCATATTTATTTCATTTAATCCCCTTTTCCTCTTTTAATTAAATTAAATAAAACATTTATTTAAATCATTTATCCCCCCACTTGCATTTTCCTACAAATGCAACTTGCACACATTTATTGAAATAAATTAATTTATTTTAAATAAAAATCTTATTTTCCCTCACCCACCAAATCCACTTGCATTTTTAAACCCCCTTCTAGATTATTCTAACCCCTTCCTAATTAGCCTAATCCATCCCCTAATTATTGTCACATTCCTAAGCAACTTGGAGTCACTTCTCAAAGACTTCAAAGTCTTTGAAAAGCATTTAATGCTTTGCGTGTTCAACAATTTAACCTCCAAAGTCTTCCAAAACCACTAATGGCTCTTACATGACCATTTATGGTTATTTCAACTCGTACTCATGTGTCTCCTCAAGCATTTATTGCTTTGACCATAGTTATCCCTTTTGCCTTTGCACAAGAGTTTATCCGTTGGATAAAAACTTTATTATTTGAATAAAGAATTTATTCATTCAACCTAACTTTGACCTTAACTCCCAAGTTAACTCCCAGGTCATGTCAAACATTTAATGCTTATTCCCTCTCCTCTCAACCTATCTCACATTGACACTTGTCATCCTAGGATTGGGTTGAAAGCCCTCACAAGGATCTGAAACCATTCAATCCTGACCCTTGTTGAGATTACTCAATCTCAACCATCCATTGCTCTATTTTTCCTATAAATAGAGCTCATTTCTTCATAATCCAGATCCTGAAAACTTGTATGCATCTAAGTTATAGAGAATTTTAGAGAACATTTAGCATAAATCACTAATATCTTGTCACTTTAGTTTAAAATAAATCATTTTAGCATCATAGCATCTAGTATTAGCTTTTTATTCACATTTAGAGCAAATACTTCAAATCTCAAACCTCCATAAGCATCCATAGTGCAAAAAGTTGTTGAGAGCTACACTAGTTTGGAACTTGGAAATGAGAGGAACAAAGGAGAAGGAGCTAAGAGCATGTTAGGAGGCATTTGGAGATGTCTCATCATATTTACTTTCCTAGTTAAATATTCTCTCATGCTTTTAATATTTCTTTTGATATACCTGTTTAAAATCATTTTTTGTTGCTAACACTAACCTTTTTGCTCTTGTGTGTGTGTTGTCATCAACAGATCTTCTAACTCTTTTTGCAGAGCATCAGTTTTTTATTAAGATTATTTAATCAAATTAATATAAACTTAAAAACTATGATTTTTTATACATGAAATACATTTGAACTTATTTATATAGTGTCTATTGATATATATTAATATAATAAATTAATTAATATATTTATATTTTATATATGATATATAAATAAACAATATAATGAATTATATATCAATTATTTTTTATTCACATATTTACAATATATTATTTAACCATCTTAATTTTTTAATATAAATAATTTATTTTAAAATATAACAACCCAATTTAACATAGATAAAAAGATATCACTTTAAAAATACTTTGCCTCCTATATAAAAAAATTAAACTTAACACGTTATTATTTAAAAATACCTTTAAAGTTTACCTATATTTGGAAAAATACCAACCAAAATATCATTCTCTGAAAAATTCATTAGATAAGATGGTAAACTTGAGTTTTAAACAAACATAGTATTTTCTCCTTAAGGGTTTTTCCCCTTCTCAATTAGAAAATAAATCTCAATTTTTAGTTGTTACATATTTATTTCAAATTTAATGAGAAAGTGTACAAAGGCAAGGATAATAAAAGAGGTCTAAAATGGACACTTTTTTCCTAAAATAAGTGAACCTAAATTTCAATGATTGATCTAAATGCACACTCTCAATGATGATTCTTTACAAATAAGAGTTGTAACATTTCAAAGCTAATTTTAAAGAAGATTTGGAAGGAAGGGTGCTCTGCAATGGGGCAATGGCTCTCTCCATCCTCTCCTCACCTGCCCCTTCTTCGCTCTCCCCAATCTCCTCCCTCTATTGGGGCGATGGCTCTCCCCTCCCTCTAATGAAGGCCAAACTGATCTACTCTGCCCTTGCTGACTCCGAAGATATCCTAACCCATCTCAACAATATCTGGAACCTCACCTAGGATTCTAAAAAGTGGCACTCTAATCTCTTGAGATTCTGGTCTGCTCCGATTGAACCAAAAAAGTTCTTTGCCTGGAAACTTTTGCTTCACAAGCTCACTCTTGAGGACAATAATGGCAACCCCCTATTGTGTAAATTGTGTCGTCTCCCTGAGTTTGTGCTACATATTTTTTTTGAATGTCATTTTGCCAAAGAGTTGTGGAAATTGTTTGGTTTTTCAGTTGATAATAAATGTCTTTCTATTGATGAGGTGGTACTTGGTTATATTAAAGGTGGCAAGAAATGTGCTAATCTCTTTTGGTCTGTTCTCTCTTTGGAAATTCTTTGGATCATTTGGAAATCTAGGAATGATGATGTGTTTATTGGAAAGGGTAGATACCTCACTGAGTCTCTTAGGAGACTCATTCGTTACCTTATTGTTATGCAGGTCACTGTAGTTATACAACTGGATAAGGACAATTTTGATAGATGGCTGAATGATGGAACAACACATGTCTTCATTCGAGAAATGTCCCATTGGTTCACTTGGGACCGAATGGGAAGCAACAAGTCACACTTTGAGCAGGCACTAATGAGATTTATGCAGGAGATGGAGGCAAGACAATAGAGCGAGGATTTCATTGAGATGGAACTGGAAGGACTGCCTTCCCACCCCTATAGAGACTAGTTTGCTAAAGGAAATGTATTGGTGTGGTGCGAGGGAGAGTTAGGATGGACTACGTGGCTCCCCCCCTTGGGAGATAATATTGATCCTAACTCCTTCCTCTTTAGTTAGTCGACAACATGTTTCCTCTATGATATATTTTGTATATGGGACATCCAACTCTGTAATTTTGTGATTCAGCCGCAACCTGTGTATAATACTCACATGATATGGCCTGCTGACCTTCTTGCCATGGTTTTTTTGTCACCATGAGATCTATCTGTTAGCTGGCTGTGTGTTTTCCAGCCTAGTCTACTGAATTTTGTAATGATATTTTATGATACTTAATACAAAAAAATCTAATTTTAAACTATACTTTAAAAAATAAATGGTTGGTGTTTAACCTTAAACAATGATCACATCAAAGTGTTCCTATTTCTATCAAGAACAAATAATGTAGCATCATACATGTATGCTTCCTTAGTTTTTATTTTAGTTTTTATTTTTGATTAGGTATGCAAGAATTTTGAAAGAGCACAAAACCCACTACAAGAAGAAAGATAAAATAATAAATTTGACAAGACACCAAAGGACAACTAGAAAGCAACTACAACGCATTAGTAAACCTTACAAGAAACTAACCCAAAGTTAGGGTGGTTTGAAAAATTGTTCCAATTTTTTTTCTTTACCACAACACAATGATACTTCTTTGCAAGACATCTTTTCATGTGAACACTTATAAAACTATATGAAGAACCCTCATCCAACCCCAAAACATTAAAATAATTGTCAATAATAGAACAAAAAATAAAAAAATTTACTCGAAAAGAAGTTAATTGAGATTATATATTAGATTACATTTTTTTCAATGTTCCATGGGTGTTGGGGACAGGGGACGCGGGGATGCGTTTCTGGGACGGGGGGACCAAGGGCCTAAGTTTGGGGATGGCGGGTTGGTGGTGCTGATATAGTTATACATATACATATAGTACTTGAAAAAATAGTTTTGAAAAGATGTATGACAGTATTACAGTATAAGAATTACATTTTCAAATGAGACTATAGGAAATTTGAAATACTAAATCTAAATACCAATTACCAAGATTTCTAAGTTGTGTTGTTATATGGAGCCTAATCAGACTCGGAGGTTAGATTTTCCCTACTTCTATCGACGCAGTTTCCCCCTATATTTTTCAACATGGGGTCAAGGGGCATCGCCCCTTGCGGGGTCGAGGGGCAGCACCCCACGAGGCCAAAAATACTTTTATTATTTTCTAAAGGCGTCGGGTGTTATGTTTCTATTGGCCCACGTCCAATTAGAGTTACCCCTTAACCCCCAAAAAACTTAAAAAGTAATTTATTTTTTAAAAAAAAAATTTAAACATTGCATATACGGGGGGGCGACAGGAGACGTCTGGGCGTCTCCCCGTCCCTTGAGAGACGTCTGCACGTCTCTCGAAGGACAGGGATTCACCCAGACATCTCCCAAGGAGACCTCTCCACGTCTCGACGACGCATGGGTGGCGATGGCGGGATGGCGGGGGACGTCACGTCCCCGTCCCCCCGTCCCTGAAACGTTTCTTACAGGGAGATGTGGCCAAAAAGGGGGGGGACGCGTCCCCATGGAACACTGATTTTTTATAATTTTTAATAAATACAAATTCATCCTAAAATAGAACACTAGCTTTCTTCCCTTTAACTTCAAAATGTATAATTAAAATTTTAATTAGATTACATGAAAATATATGATAAAATTAATAAAAAATTAATTCACATATTTTTACAAAATTATATGATAAAACATATTAAATTAATAAAGAGGAAAGTTAAATCATGACGTTTTTATGTATAAAATACAAATGTCGAAGATCCTAATATAGAATTATTTGCATGTATTTTTTTAATAGCATGATCATTGTTAGGAATTTAGATGAGTTTTGTTTTCTCAATTTTCCAACTTGGACTTACTCTATACGCTATTAAGA
Source organism: Cryptomeria japonica (assembly GCF_030272615.1). NCBI lineage: Eukaryota > Viridiplantae > Streptophyta > Pinopsida > Cupressales > Cupressaceae > Cryptomeria > Cryptomeria japonica. The sequence continues at coordinate 326,619,322 of NC_081409.1, forward strand.
TTATATGCAGATTTGACCATATAATAAGGGGAGAGATATATAAAATGGTATATTAATATTGCATGGACAAGACAAAGACAAGTAACAACTTCCACATTTTCTTTGTAATTTCTATGGCATTTCATTTGTGACATCTTTGCAAAATTGAAGTAGATTGTTGTTTGTTAGTACTATCCTTCACACTTTGACTTTGAATGATGAAAATGTTTGTGATATTTTTTACTTGGAATTGGATGTCTGAAGTGATACAAAAGATTGAATGAATCTAAAAAATGGTTGATGTCAAAAAATTGATTGAGTTTTTTTATCTAATATTAAATCTTGAATTATTCAAGAAAAAATTGCTTCATCCTTATGTTTTCTAACATCTTGATGACGAATACCGAGCAAAAAAACGTCTTGATGACAAATAACTGAGTATGATCCAAAATGTTGATGCAAAAACAATCACACAATCAAGTCTAGAGGCAACAACAACAAAGTCTCATAAATTGTGGAAATCTAATAACACTAAGACTTGTGTCTTTCAAATAAACTACAACCAAAAAATAGGGTACTCCGAACTACAACACCATTTGTGAAATTATTTTCACAACTTCAATAATTATCCAAATCTTTGCATATTAGTGATCAAGATTCAACCTTTATGGATGCATGTTTTATGGGTAATGAGAATAAAGAGGAGGTCAATGCTAGCATGGAGAACAATAAGAGAGACCTATTCTAAATATTATGACAATCAAATTTCTATTCAGTCATAAAAACTTCGAGCTTGAGATTCAATCCATATATTGTAATTAGAGGCAGTTTTGTCTCGTTTGCAATATGCCCAGTTTAATTTCATCTGAGGCAATATATTCCAAGTGGTGTTCAATAATAATTTCCCAACGAAAACAAAAATGACGACAACAACAACAACAAAAAAAAAAAATGTCTTCTTAGGTAAATGTCACTTTAAGATACCTCTTGGTAAGCTACATAGAATTCATTTCCCCAACTTACTGTATTACTTGTTTACATCTGGTTCATTTCCCCTCATAGTAGAACATGAATAGAAACCCTAAGAGTATTCCTTGACTCTTTTACAAGAATATTCTAATATGCGAACAAGAGTGGGATTAGGTCTTAGCTTACCAAATTCCATTTTCACCCTACACATTTGGTGAACCCAACATGTCCTATGCTTACTTCTTTTCATTTTAATCTTATATTTGATTTGTATGCTCTTAAGCATTCACTTTGAAATCATTTCTTAAAACATATAGCTTATGCACTATCATTAGTTGTATTGGTTAGTTTAGATACTTGCACTTAGTTAATCACATTATTGCTTCATTGCTTAGACATTTAGTTTAATTTCTTTACTTGCATTGTTTCTTTCATTGCATTTTGTAAAAAAAATACATTTTCAAATCTTTTTCATGCCAAAAAAAAAAATTGTGGCACTGCCCTGAACCCCATTCCATGTCGTCAATTCTAGGATTATACGTCGGCCTTTAGCTAAGTTGTTATTGCATCATGATAGTTTCTTAAACCTTCTTGTGACTCTTCACCCCTCCCCTAAAAATCCTACCAAGAACATTTTGAGGCACGAGGATGATTTCAATAACACATGTATTAATGCTCTCCCTTCTAAAGTTGAAACATTAATAAAGTGTGTTATTCCCTCTCCCAAAATTAGCTTTACCCAATGAGGACATCATAGTGCAAGAAGATATTTTTAAAACTTCTCTAACTAATCTCCCTCTTTGCAATGAACCATTGGAGAATGATTTTGATTACTCTCTCACTATGTGCCTCCCCCATGAGAGTACCTTGGTCAAAGAAGATGATATTATGGTAAAAGAGGGTGATATGATTAAAAATTCCCTTGATAACATCTCACCTTCTATTCATTTCAATAATCTTCCCTCTAAGGATGAAGCATTAATACATAGTGTTGTTTCCTCTCCCCAACTTGACTCTACCCAATGAGGATACCCTAGTTCAAGAAGCGATTGTTAATATTTCTTTCAAAGATCTCCTTGCCAAGGATGAAGCTTTAAAGAGTAATGTTGATCCTTTTCCTAGAGAGTCTACCCTATGCGGAACCTTTGGTGATAAAGGATGTTATGGGTATGTGTAGGATCATGAGGGGCCAAAAAGTGGCCATATGAAAAAAATTGTCTTCTCCACTCACCTAAAAATACGAAAAACTCGTGTTGACTTTTTGCTTGGCTTGGATGCCAGTACATCTAACCATAGCAAAAAACCAAGGAAATCGGATATCCGATATCAATAAAATATTATATTAATATGATATATTATATATTATATATCATATATTATATATTATATATTATATATAAGACATGTCACATCCTAGAAAAAGGTATAGGTATCCAATATCTGATTTGGATCGGATATCTGATCCATGTGGGTATTTTTATACCCATCGGGACAACCCGTGAGTCATTTTTCACCCACGGGCTGCACGAATTGTTGAAATCCAATATCGGATTTAACCAGATATCCTATTTTTTGTCAATTTTTTGGCAAAGGTATGATTTTTTTGCGATTTTGTTGTCTTTTTATCAATATTAGCATTTTTTTGTTTGTTTTTCAATTTTTTTGATAGAAACTAAGTTTTTCCATTTGAAATACATTGTTCTTTGAATTTTTTTTTAATTAAATACATTGTTGTCCATGAGGAATAGATATGTGGTTGGCTCGAACTATGATCACGTCAAGGAGCTTGAGATATCCAAAGCTGATATTGGCACATTGTTTATGAATCCCCACACTAGACAACTCGTAGATGTAAAAAAAAAAACTTTCCATCAAATGGTGTCAAAATAATGATATTGTAAAAAAAAATTGGGATCATTGGTGGATGGTTTTTGATAGACCACCCAACAACAATCTTGATGTCCCATTTTATTTCATCAAAAAACTGTATGCTAAACTTGTTTTGGGCAAGTATGTCAACTACTTTGATATCAAGCCCTTTCAGGGTGTGAGTTTAGGTATGCCTCAAGATAGACTTGGGGCAGTTCAAGTATTACAAGGCCTATATGTTCCCCCTCCTCTCATTGATCCCCCACCTCCAGTACAACATCCATATATTATTGTCAAGGCAACGTCACAGACTATATAAACTATTCATTCTTTGAGTAGCCTTTTGGTTTCTCAAGCTAGGGTACTAGCTCAGCCTTTTTGAGTTGACAAAAAAATCGTCAAGTGCATTAATGAAAAGTTGCCACATAGCCAAATTCTTGGTTTGCTCGTCATGGGCGTGAACCATCAGTTCCAACACGTTTGGTTAGGCATTCTTACCCCAAGCATGCTCCTATTCCCCCCCCCCACTCGATCGAACACTCATAGCCATACCCTACCGATGTCATCCCTTGAGCACCCTACGTGAGAAAAATTATTAAAATTTGATAGGTTGTATCTCAAAATCCATGGCACTTGTGAATGATCTATTTGAACCTATAAGGTTATGTGAGGGCTGCCTACAATAGCATGTCTCATATTTTCAAGATTCAGAACAATTTTTGTAGGGCAACGATTTTTCAGTTGACGAAAAAATTATCAAATGCATTCAATGAAAAGTCGCCTAACATAACATAAGCCTAAACTTAACTCTAACCCTAATCCTAATTAAACTTTAATACTAATTTAACCCTAACACTAATGTAATTGAATCATAACCCTAATTCTAACCCCAATTGAACTCTAGCCCTTATTGTAATTGAACCCTACCTCCAACTTTAACTTCAATCTCACTATAATTAAACCCTAACCATAACCATAATCATATCCTAATTGTAGCAAACCCTAATCATAATTAGACCCTAACCCTAACCACAATAAAACCCTAATCTAACCATAATGAAACCCTACCTCCACCTTGAACCCTAGTCTAACCATAATTGAACCCTCTTGGAACCCCAACCCTAACCTTAATTATGCCTAAACCATAATTTTTTAATGTCATCCATGTGTTACAACCACTACTAGCTCATATATATTTAATTTTATAATATATATATAAAATATGCCAAGAGATATCCTTCTCAAGGCGCCTATTAGAGGTACCTATTTTTATTATTTTCACTGTAAACTCTAATAGGCACCTTGAGAAAGATCTCTCGACGTATTTTATATGTATTATAAAATTTAATATACATAAGCTAGTTAATAATCATTTACTTATTGACTTTTGGGTGTAGACCAATTGATCAAGCCATTGCAAGACACAAACAATCGATACAGGTTCAGATCTTATCAAAATGAAAAAGCCAATTTACCCAACTACGCCTAGGGTGAGTCCCTTGCAGATCATTGCTTGGCAAGAGTATTAGTCTCACCTTACCTTGACTACTTCAACAACACAATCGCAAGCCAAGTCGTGAGGACACCTCAAAGGTAATAAAAAAATATATCATTTATTTATTTACTTGAATGATTTTTCACTGTTTAATTCATTTTTCTATCTTATTAGTTAACTACATCTTCAAGTTAGCCAACTCCTTTAAATTGGTTGCCTATCTCATTTTATAAACTTCTTGTGTTAGTCATTAATCTATAGTTTTGTCTTCAGATAGAAACTTTTTCTTGACAATTATCCATCAATGAAATTAGATAATTTATTATTTTCTCATCATTTTGAAATAGGAAACTTCATTTTTTCTCAAGTTGACTCAAATCTTCCTCGTCCCTCAATTGATTTTACCACCAAAAGTCTACAAATTCAATCATGTCCATCATTTGACATTTAATCAAACTTATGCAAATAGACTATCAAAATCTATCCTCATTCAAATCTAATGCTATACAATTAAGTTGCATCTATGTTCCAACAAGAGAAATCAACATCTTTTTTAGATTTATAGTGATTTTTAAATAGGAATTTATTTTGTAAATGCTAAAGTATATGTTATCAATTTATCATTTTCAAACTTGTTACTAAATAAAACACACACATGTACAATATAAAGTGAAATGGAAAAAATATTTGAACGCACACAATCCTCACAAAGTGAATGCTACTTTAGTTTAAACACAGATGTGTGAGAGTGCACCACCCACATATCACACATAAAGTGGATGCAAAATCATTAAATATGAATTAATTTTGTTAATGATCAAAGTAAATTGTGTTTTCAATTTATCATTTTCATATATATCATTTAATTGCTTACAAAACACATTACATGCACAACATAAAGGGAAATGGGAAAATTTATTTGAACACACAATGCATGTGTATGAATGTCACACTCACACAACACAAAACAAATTTCAAATTCAAAAACACACTCCACATAAATCAAATTTGGAAGCACACACACATACTCATGAAATCACACTTTATTCAAAAAAATGCTTGTATACCTAAATTGAATATCAAACAAAATTCACACACAATTTCAAACATACTTCACACCAAGTACAACACACATTAAATAAGCATTACTTCAAACATGCATTATACAAACACACAAAGTGAACGTTGAAGTCATAAAACATGCTGAAGTACAAACATACTACACATGGAGTGCATTCAAACATGACAAACATAAAGCACACATGCAACCCATAGTGAATATCAAATATAATTCAAACACTCACAACACAAAGTGGATGACGGTTTGTTCAAACACATACACACAACATAAATTTAACTTTCACACATATATACATGCACATACATATAATAAATGCAATTGCACATAAAACATGCTAAAGTACAAACATACCACACGAAGTGCATTCAAACATGACAAACTTAAAGCACACATGCAACCCAAAATGAATATCAAATATAGTTTAAACACAACACAAAGTGAATGGCAAAGCTAGTTCAAACACATACACACCACATAAATTTTACTTTAATACATTTACATGCAATTACATACAATGACTACAATTACACATGCATTCATCCACACAAAGTGAACATTATTGAATCTTTTTTGTACACATTCAACACAGTGTAAATTAAAGTTATTTCATACAAAACACACAAAATTTAAGGAAATAAATGCATATTGACAACATGCACACATATACTCCACATAAATTAAATTTGAAAGCACACGCATGCACACAAAATAAGCATTAGTTCAAACATGCCAAAATACAAACACACAAATTGAACATTGGAAGCCATAAATCATGCTAAAGTACAAACATACTATAAATGGAGTGCATTCAAAAATGATAAACGTAAAGCACACATGCAACCAAAGTGAATATCAAATTTAGTTTAAACACAAAGTGAATGCCAAAGTTAGTTCAAACACATACACACCACATAATTTAACTTTCATACATATACATGCAAATACATACCATGAATGCAATTACACATGCATTCATCCACACAAAGTGAACAATATTGAATCTTTTTTGTACACATTCAACACAAAGTGTAAATTAAAGTTCTTTCATACACATACACGCATACATTACACATAAATTTAACTTTGATACACAAACATGAAGCACACATGCAGCCCAAAGTGAATATCAAATTTAGTTTAAACACGCAACACAAAGTTAATGCCAAAATTAGTTCAAACACATACATGCCACATAAATTTAACTTTCAAAGATAATGCAATTACACATGCATTCATCCACACAAAGTGAACATTATTGAATCTTTTTTGTACACATTCAACAAAAAGTGTAAAATTAAAGTTCTTTCATATAGTCCAGACATAATTGAAAGAAATGAATGCATTTTGCATTTTTACAACATGCACATGCGCGCGCGCACACACACACAATGGATGCTAAAGTTAGAACAAACACCAAGTACAACCACACACGTAAACTAAATGCTAAATCTCAAATGTGAAGTTATTACACACACCACATAAAGTCAAAGTAGTTAATTCAAAGACGTCACACAAAGTAAATTCCAAAATTAGTTAAAATACAAACATCACACAGTGAATTCCAAAATTAGTTAAAATACAAACAACAAAGTGAATTCCAAAACTAGTTAAAATACAAACAACATACAAAGGTAATGTCATAATTACCTTTCAAGCACACAAATAGAAACAAAACACACGGACATTGTTCAAACACAATAAATGATAGTTCTATGATGACATTAAATAAATGATAGTTCAAAAACACATTAAATAAATTATCAAAATTAAATTTCAAACATAACACAATTCATATAAAATGAATTTCGAAGTTAACATATAGTTTGTTGTTTCACATTTTCACATTTCATGCAGCATTATTTCAGTTCACACATCTTGTTCAAACATACACTTCACACATATCTTGCTTTAACATTAAATTATTAAAAAAATTATGCAATAAAAAATAAAATTAAAAAATCAACACAGAAACACTAGGCTGAAAAAAATGGCCATGACCATTCTCTGCAGCCTTGAGGAGGGGGCAAATTCAACCCCTCCCAAAAAAAAATTTATTAAACAACAAATCTATTTACATATCCATTTACAAATAAGTAGTAAAATTAAAATTTGCTCTGCATTGACTTCAATAACAATTGAGAAACTCTAGGTATCACTTTGCACTCTAGGCATCATTCTACAGACATGGTGAAGGTATTTATCATTATAGTAATCAAAGAATGCCAACTACTTCTGCCACATCGAACGCTTGAACCAGATCCAAACATTATCTAATGTTGCACACTTGATCAGTATGTGGCTGCTCTCCTAAAATCACAAAGAAAAATTGTTAACACCCTAATAAACAAGTTTTATTTCACACCACTCAGGTTTTGACCTATCAATACATCAACATTTCATAGCAAGGTTATATTTTAACACACCATGGAAGGGAAAAGAAAGTTTTCACAACTCCAAAATGACTAAAATCGGCATATATTGAGGATTTGTTTACAAATCACATAAAATCACGTCACTTATCCATTTTGCACACAAATAAATAGATTAGAGAAGGCAAAGTAGTTTTTCATTGATAAAAAGGTGTTAACTAACAGCTATATGAGTTACCATAAATAGAGTAAGCTAGGTCCCACGTCCCAAAAATATCTTAATTACGTAAACAGAGTAGGCTAGGTCCCACATACTAAAGATTTCTTAATTACATAAACAGAGGGTGATAGGTACACTGCGCAACACTTAATGTTGGCATAGACTAAAAAGTTCATAACAAAGCCTTTACTCCTCCCATAAATTTGGGAATGAAGCTAGTAACCATCTTGGTTTGGAGAAAATATCAGGAGCTAAAATACTGATTTAAACTGAAAATATCCCAATGCCTGTGTCTGTAGTAACTTTAGGTCTAAGATGAGCTTCTGAAGCTGAATGTCTTGTGTAAAGAATAGCTCAATTCATTATGGTACAGCTCTATTTAAGACCTGATTTTTTTGTGAATGGAATGAAGTTGGGTTGGACTAAAAGCAGGGATTGATGGAAAATTAAAGACTATAATCGTAAGAGAGAAAGAGACCATTTAATCTGCAAACAATAACCATGTTTGGTAATCATAGTTTTTCATGTCACTGCCAAGTGAAACACCAATTTGTGACTGAGAGATCACTGGTGGTATCCACATGGGAATTGCTTTTCCATTTTGCCAAATATATTGTTCATCTAGGTCTATAGCCCTATCCACCATTGGTGTCGAACTAATGACCTCCAATGTGGAGTACACATGCCTTCACCATCAGCCCCCCCTCAAGAAGTAAAGAATTTGACACCCTTTAGCATAAGTTGTTAAAAATAATCTCATGTGTAAACAGAATCGCATACATAGCAACAATTCTTAGTGCATTCTCAGATATGCTAATTTGAAGACCATAACAAATTGAGATTTGACATTACATGTGTCAACTACGTATTGAAAGCAACTTGTAAACAATCTTCTTGAATAAGTACAAAACTAAGTAGTAAAGAAGAGAGGTAGAATCCTTTGCTTTTCAACAATGGAATTGTTTTTCCATTTGCCAAATATATTGCTCAACTAGGTCTATAGCCCTATCCACCAATGGTGTCAAACTAATGACCTCCAATATGGAGTACACATGCCTTCACCATCATGCCCTCCCTCAAGAAGTACATAATTTGACACCCTTTAGCATTAAGTTGTTAAAAATAATCTCATGTGTAAACAAAATCGCATACATACCAACAATTCTTAGTGCATTCTCAGATATGTTAATTTGAAGACCATAACAAATTGAGATTTGACATTACATGTGTCAACTATGTATTGAAAGCAACTTGTAAACAATCTTCTTGAATAAGTACAAAACTAAGTAGTAAAGAAGAGAGGTAGAATCCTTTGCTTCTGATGTCAAACATACTTGAATGGCCTTTGATTTCAAGCAGTACATCTAAATATTAGCAACTAGGGAATGCAGTATACTATTTTTTAAGTGCACCAAGCAGATAAAATCTTACATTTATTTACTTACTACTTTTATGCTAAGTATTCTGAGATAAGCATGAATGTCTTCCTTTCAAATTTTCTTCCCAATTTCGCAGTAATTTCAGATTAATAAGCAAACTTATCAAGTTCAAAGCAAATAGAAAAGGGTACATACCGTTTATTTGGGACTTCAAATAAACAGACTTGTATAGCTTTCGCTAGCTGCTTGGCTATTTCCTCATCATCTTCCTTATCGTCAATACTGCAATAGTGAAAACAAAAGGATAAGACAAGAACTTCAATTAAAAAATAAATTGAAGATTGAATTCAAATCAAAATAACTTGGAAAAAAAAGTTATGCAAACCAAAAAGAAGAAAAAAGATCACAAAGATTGCTTAGATATTGAGAGATAGTAAGTCGAAAATTGGACATAAAACTAATACTATGCTTGAAATTTTCTAGTAAATAATTACAAAAACAAATTGAAATATTAAAATTTTACTGTAAAGATTGAACACAAGATTTACAATAAAATGGTAAAAAAATATTTGTAATACCGAAAAAGGCTATGGGATCATTTATAATGTGTTTTTCACATTCTCTTGTTTTACAAAGAAGTTCATTAACCTCTCTCTTATGCACATTGAACCAAAAGTCATGATCCCTGTACTTGATACTCAATTGCTAAGATATGTCCTCCATAATGAGAAATCAGCCATTAAAACTTCCTTCACAACAATTGAGGCCTCAGATACTTCAACAAGCCTCGATATGATCCCCAAATTATGCATCACATATGATACTAAAACCAATTTATTTTGAATTTGTCTACTTCTAGTGTAATTTATTATGGGGATACAAAATGGTTTCAATTTTTCAATCGTATGGAACCTGGGTAATGAATGACTTCCAAATGTTGGACATGACATTCCAAATAGGTAGTGTGACTTTTGTTAGAAAAATCAACCTCAAGAACAACTGGAACATAAACTTTCCTTTAATATCATTGTTGTGATTTTTCACCCTATGGGGATAAAAAATGGTTTCAAGTTTTTCAATCGTATGGAACCTGGGTAATGAATGACTTCCAAATGTTATAAGGGGTCATGACATTCCAAATAGGCAGTGTGACTTTAGTTAGAAAAATCAGCCTCAAGAACAACTAGAACATAAACTTTCCTATAATATCATTGTTGTGATTTTTCACCCATTCCATAGCTTGAAATTATATAGCAAGGTCCAAATTATATTCCATAGTCTTTTATCCTCTTACTAGCAAAAACATCCAACTCCCATTTTCATACTCAATGATTTTCTACTTTATCCATCCTGATTCTTCAACTTGTTTCACATAATCTCCTATATTGGATGCCTTGCCAAGCAACTAGAGTGCTCCAGTCAGGCCTATGGCAATCAAACATTCTAAAGAGATTTTCTTCATTCCATTCAATACAATAAAATGATAACGACAAATTTATGGTTTGAGTCTTAAATAATTGTATGTCATAAAGTTGAGAATCTCAATCTCAACTATATTTCATGAAAAATAGTCATCTTCTACACTCCAAGTATAGATTCTAGTGCTGCCAACAATGCTAACATATTCTCCCATTACATCAAATGATTCAAAGCTTGAAACAAGTTGCAGTTGTGGATGATACTTGACTTAAAGGCATTTCTTTGCAACTTAATCATGCCAATCTACATCAAATTCTACATGATCAACTTAATTATAGATCTCATCAAATATTTTATGATAGGTTTTCAACCTATATAGGTCCTTAAAGTAACCTGAACACAAATTATTCATGTAACGAACTTTTCAAGCAAAAAATCAATACATTTTTGCCATGGCAAAGAACTTTTTCAAGGTACATAGCAATAGACCTTCCTGATCCCATGTCTTTATCCCATGTTAAAAACAGAGAATCTTATTAAATATTTGATTGGTCATTTTCTACGAGAAGAATACATCTATGATATTATTCAATTGAAGATTCCATATAAGAACTGCACAGCATTTGTTCCCAAAGTTTGTCCCTCAGGTTAAATGTAAAGGACATCTAAAACTTCTTAATAAAATAGCTGTAAAAATCGGAGATTCTATATTTAAAAATTGGTCTTCTGCCAACACAGTAAACAGTGATGTAATAGATTTGATGAAACCAATATATCCCAATGACCTAAGAATGTTTCACCAAAACATGTGCTACGAAACCAATATCCCAATTTCTAACAGTCCTACAAAATCTATATCCTACTGATCACATGGCTTAATTTGCAGAATCAAATAAAGCTTCCAATAATCAATTTTCTAAATCCAATGATTTATTCATTGGCAAATATCAAATTTCTTTAGCTAGTTTACAAAAAAATGGAAAACAGTACTCTAGTGAAATGGTTTTTTTCACTTTCAGCAAGCAATGTTGAGCATTCCTAACTCCATTAAGTTGTGATCGTTCAAAAAGTAAGATGGTGCGCTTATAGTAATGTTGTCACAGTTTCCAAACTCGGCAGGAATTCCTAAAAAATAATCTTGGTCATTTTCATTGCTCTGTAGTAGCACACAATAATGAAAACTAAACTAAGGTGTAGGGAAACTGAATAATCCCTGTGATGTAGATAGTTATACTGTATACTTACAAACTTATGCTCAGTTAAACTGTGGACACTACAAATTTATACTCAGCTAAACTGTGGACTTGAGTTCTGCAACTAACCAAAATTGATATTCTATTTCAGGTTTGAGAAGACTTTACATATTATATGCAGAGATGGAAAGCTAAGTTGTATATGGTAATCAAAGGTTTAAAACCCAAAATCCATATTAAAATTGTTCAATAGATTTAAAGTGAATTTACATTTGGTGAAGCAAAATTCATGTGGATTTTTGGGTTCAAGAATGATACAGATTTCAAACTTCATGAAATTGTAGAGGTGAGATTGTGAGTGAATTGCAATTAAATGCAGTCTCAAATCTGTACTATAAATTATAAGACTACAGATTTGATCTATATGCTCTGTTAAACTGTATAAAGTGAGTGAGAACTAAAAATTTAAATATGGTGAGCTAGATTGACCACTCTGGATTATGCATATTTATGGGTAAAAGAATTAGATTAATTAGGGTAAATAAAAAATTAGATTTTTTATTTTTGAAATTCGATTAAATAAACAAAAGGCTGGCAAAATATAAATTTATAATCAAACGCAAATTCAAATGTGATACACAAATTCAAATGTATACCTATTGTATTTCTTGGTGCTTGTGATATGTAGTTGTGCTTCGTTGTTTCTCCTCCTCCTCCTCCTCCTCCTCGCTGCTGCCTGAAAAATCACCACCCACAAAAAGAGACAAATACAAAATACCAAAAAAAAATTTAAAAACAATCTACACAAAAAATTACAAAAGAAAAACACATACCAAACATATTAGAGTAAAACTCAGAGACAAAATAAAAGCAGAGGCGGCATGGCCATGCCAAACAAAAACAGAATGAAAGCAAAGAAAAAAAACAAAAAACATAGAATGATGGACAAAGAAACCAACAAAATAGAATCTGATGTGAACAGAGCTTTCTAAACATTTATTAAGTCACTAAAGTGAATCTGACTGCAACAATCAAACTGTTAACATCAATGTGAATGCAACAAAGATTTTGTGTATTAACGTTACTATTAAATATATATAAATTGAAGTTCACACCAAATTTTAATTTATTTTAAAATTCACTCCACTTTTAGCATAAGTAGCCATTTGCTAAATGCCTGCTTTATATTATCCACATCATTGCTGTCTTCCTGGAGCTACACCATCTCCAGCAATGCATACAACATGCTTCCATTTTCAGAGATTTAAGCTTCAGTAATTTGGTTCCTGCCCTCCCTTATATTGGCTGAGCATTCTTCTACCTCTGCAAATTTTGTTGGTCCACGGCTACCATAATAGGCTAATACACATACTGGTTCTCCCTTTCCGAAATCAGTCCTGTTAGACAATAAAAAATTTAAATACATTTTAGCCACAAAGTAGATTGATTGAGATCTCTCAATGAAAACTGTTATTGCTATATTATATTCAAAATTTCAAATGTACATTGCCCCTCTTTTAAGCTTAAGATATATTTCCCATGAGGTCTTAAGGGAATGACAAAATCTTTGTTATTATGAACATTCGAACCATGTGATAAATAATGCATGAAAAACCTTGCTAAAGGGCAGAACCCTATCCAAAGTTTGGTCAAGAGTCCTGTAATCAAAGACCTTGTGTCATCATTATGAAGAAAACCCCATAATATGCATTGTTCCGGTTGGTAGATCTCTAATATAAAGATGAGTAAGAGAAGGTTGGTAGATCTCTAATATAAAGATGAGTAAGAGAAGGACATGTGGCTTGATCAGTAGGAAGATAGGTGCTAAGATTGGTTGCTTGACGATCTAATACGTTTGAAGATAGGGTTCTAACAATATTAGTTTTGAAGAAGGGTTCAAAGAAGGCACCTATGACAAAGCTTACAAGAAGCAAGGTAGCAGAGCATACTTCAAGAGGACATTTAAAAGGTCATTTATAGGCCCCTCAATGAGTAAACCCATAAGATGGTAATCTACAGAATGTCAAGTTCCCACATGCTCCTTGAATGGTAAGTTTGGGGTCGTCATTGTTCTCTATGGTATAGTAGTGTTGAGAAAGAGAGCTTTTGTAAACTTGAAAACTTGGCCAAACCCTAGCTAACAAAAACTCCATTAAAAAGGGTATGAATGATAGAAATAGGTTTTGAGTGAAGTCCTCAATACTGTTAAACCTCATATCAGGATTATTAAAAATTTAAAACCCTTGCGAACATTTTTTCGCCTCTGTCAACTATAAAAATCTTCTAAGAGTATTTATGTTGAGTTTTGCTTTATTATCAATGAAAGAGACTATGCAACAGTGAAAAGGAAGAGGTTGACTTTAGTACATGGATGGTGAATGGTAGGTCATGAATTTAGTAAGTACAATTATAATGCTTTGATAAATTTTAGAGAAGCAGTATCAAGCTGGGAACAAAGCATCATTGGGTGAACTATGAATAAGTCATGAACATCTTCAATAAACAAGAGCACAATGATGATAGTCCTAGTGATGACAATCCTCATGTCAAATAAGAATGGACAAACTTTCTAGATGGATGATTTCATTGATTTGGCATTTCATTTTTACAGTACAGTTCGTTCCTTGAAATATCCATAAAAGAAAAGGGAAGGGTGATAGTCTTTGCAAGAATTTTTAACCTTGAAAATCTTAAAGTGAGAATTCTGCCATACTCGGTTCACTAAACTTGCATGCCTTGACTGAAATTATATATCCATCATGATACATTGAAATCATGAAAAGCATGATCAAAACAATGACAAAGTGGAAAAGGTTCAGTAGGACAAAGAATCAGTGACAGTGTACTGGGACTTGTGGAGGGCATCATGAAAGATGTATGATAGAGGCCAAAGCTTTCAATAGTCAATAAGAGCATAGAATACAAAGAGAAAAGATAGCAAGTACCACTATGAAACTTCTCTTTAGAATTCTTGTGTCTGAGTGAACACCAAAATGATGAATATTGATACGGCATGCATGGTTGGAAGATATTGTTAAATGAATCATGATAATGAACAAACCTGCCATGAAGGTATGAGAAATATGGGTCAAAACGCTATAGGTAGAGGTGGTTTAGTGCGTGTGACGGGACCATTGACAGAGTTTATGACAATGTGATAAATTAAACCAAATGAAATAATGGCCATGTGGATGACAGTAATAAATATCAGTGCATAATAGTCCAAGGATCATAAAGCAAGCACAAGGGTTAGTGGAAAGAAAGTTAGAAATCAAAAGAAATCAGAATCCTAGATGGTAGTAGAGGTTCGTGACAGTGAGCTAATTTGCAAATTAGAGATTCTAGGACAAGGGCATAGTATTTTGACAAAGTCTGGATCAAGTGGCAGTCTAGAGACCTGATCATCATAAAGAAAAATACACTTCACACATAACAGTAGCAAGAAAAAGTCTGTGAGTTCTTTCTTCAAGTTCTATGGACTGTTGGAAAAAGTGGATAGCTGTTATGACACAGAAACAGTATGATAATTGTATCAAGGCCCAAACACTGCTCTCAGAGAAAAATATTTAGGAGATAAATGACAAAAATGCATGGTAGAGGCATGACAGTAGGATGGTGAATATAAAAAGACCATGCACCATGCAATAGTGACGCGCTATGATAGTCACTAAAGTTCTCATGAATAATTGTCGGTGTTTGAAGGACAAAGATGATAGACCTAATAGCAGATTGAACTTGACAGAGACCTCGTGGGGAATCAGCTGAACAAAATATGCATAAAACATGGGAGAAAGATGCTTTAGTGAATCAAACAAGTGGCAGCTACTAGTATTAGAGAATCTCCTACACCCTCTTAAGGGATTTGATCATCTTCAAGTCGCTTATCACATGACCTGAAATTAGGGAGGGGGTAGTCATGGTAGCCTGGAGGAGTTTTAGACAGTTGCAAGCATATAGGGATCAATTGGTAAGTTGGAAGAAAGGTGAGAATATATAGAGGACAATTTGTACAAGTCATCCGTTTTTGCAAGTATCTAGGAACATCTTCAGCTGGATAAAGTCAGAGCAATCAAGTCCTTCACTGCAAACAGGGGATGAGTCAGCTGGGTGCCCAAGGAAAGGAGTTGACTCAACAAGCAAACAAGGCAAGCATAGATATCCTAGATTGCAGACCAGCTTCTTCAATTGCTGCCAAACATTAATTTAATATTTAAAAACTAATGAAATGGTACCAGAGATCCTAGATTGCAGACCATCACTACAAAATACAACGATGGGCCAAAATGTCTTGAATGCTATTGCTCAACAGAATCTTTTTGTTCTCTGTTGGCCAAGTTAATATTCATGTCATAAAAATAAAATATGATTACATTCTACGTGGCATAAAATATAATTCTATGGTTTTTGAAATTAAAAATTACCTTATCAAAAACATATATCCATTAACCAGATGAAACAGAAAAGAGGAAAAAACACCACATCAATTTAAGTAATTAAACTCAAGAATTCCTTTGTAGGCGTTGAGTATGGGGGACTTACAACATTTCTCCGCAGATGATTGGTGATGCGGATGACCTCTGAGGCGTTGGAGGCATCACTCTCTCGGACAACATTCCTCCGCAGATAGGGCACACCAAATGGCAAATTCACCCCCTTGCAGGAAAGGGCATCGAGCCCTATACCAAGAATCTATAAATTCAATTCCCTAAAATCTTTCATCTCTATGCTCACTATGGTCTTGGAGCAGCAATAACCAGAAGAGTCCGCATAGCTAGTACATACAAAATCAATGTAGGCAGGGAAATACTGAACATTCCTCCCCAGATGACTCTGAACATTGCGAATATATAATAGGTTAAAGAATAGGAGCGTGTTTTTTTTAACGGTAGCATGCTTTTTTCAGCTGCAATGTCTATCTATGGAGCGCGTTTATTAACGGTAGCATGCTTTTTTTCAACTGCAATATCTTAACGTTAGCATGTTTTTTCAACGGGTGGATTCGAACCAGTAGCATGCTTTTTTCAGCTGCAATATCTATCTATCTATGGAGCGAGTTTTTTAACGGTAGCGTGTGTTTTCAGCGGGTGGATTCGAACCGGGGATCTGCGGAAGCCAAGGCTGCAATGCAAAATAAAACCCCTGCAACCCAAAGCATTCCCATTGTGAACCCAGATGAAGGCATCTATGCGGGAAGTAGTATTATAGTTATTATTGAATGTTTTTGGGTTTAATTATTTGAATTAGATTTTTTTTTCAAATTGTAAGTTTATAATGGTTAAAAAACATAAATAAGGTATTGAATTGTTTAATAAAATATAAATGACGGTTTTGATAATGTTCTAAAGAAGATGTGAATCAATTTATAGAATCTTGAATAAAATATAATAAAAATAGAAATTTGTTTTAGGTTTTGTTGGTGTCCAACTTGGAAAGTCTATTTTATAAAAATATTATTTGAGATATATTGTCACACACACCTAAACAAAGAAAAGCCTAGAGAAAGAAAGGTTCGTGCAATTTTCAAACACATGATATAAACATAAACAATAGTTCTTTAAAATAATCAACATATGTCCATATTTCATTCAACTAATTTAATGTGTGACACACCCTCCCCTACAATACCATATACCTCCAACCCATGCCCACCAAGAGAGACACACACCTACATCCAAGCACCAAAAAAGAACATTATTAAACTTGTTTAATATTTTTCTCATCGTGTTTCCAATTAGACAAGCAGCTATTTTTTCATAGAATTGAAACCCTAAAAAAATACGCACTAGCCAACCACAACCCATATGAATTTCCAATTTCAAAGAACTTAAAACTAAGGAAAACCCAAAACTTAGGATAGCTCCCTATTTTCCCTCCTATTTACCCGATTTTATGTTACACAAACCCTCATGAAAAATCCAATACCTCTAAATTATTGCTAGCTAAAAATGCACTTAGAACTTTAGTGGAAGAATAAGATTGCTATCCTTCTCTTAGTTTGATTTTTATTAGTGAGTGATAGAGGTTATTAATACTTTGTAGGCAATGTATTCATTTAAGCCTTAATAATTTTTTGGATCAATGAAAAGTAAAATTGCTTTTTTTTTTAAATTGATTTTTATAAAGTTGAGAAATTTGCTTTTAAAAAAAAATTGATTTTTATAAAGTTGAGATTTATATTTTCAAACTAGAATTTATTCATCTACAATATAATTGGATGAAAAAAATTGGTGTTATAGGAGCAAATTTATAGAAATAATAGATTTTATAGGCTCTTTTTAGATTTTTTTATATTTGAAAAATCATTTTTTATTTTTTATTGATAATCTTCTAAACAAATGATTTTTGTATAAATCATTTTCCCCCTTGTTGAGGTCACCTTGTCAGATCATTTTCCCATCAAGTTCAGCATTGAATGGCATTCAAGTCATATGTGTCCTTCCAAAACACATTTTTTTGTTCTCAACACTTCCATGTTCAATCATCCACCCACGTTGGCCCATATCCAACGGCTCTGTAATCTTCAAAGTCATCCTACTCAACCTACTAGTTGGATTACGTAGTGGAATGATGCTATCCAATGCACAATGTGATTCCTCCGCATCTATGGCACACAGCTGGCCTTGTATCACAAGCGGTCCTATGAGGCCACTACCAAAGATTTGTGTGTTGCCACTGAAGCTTTGGCAGCCAACCCTTTCAGCCCCAATTTGTAAGTTAGGGTTGCCCAGCTTTGACATCAAAAACAAATAGTAGATAGCCATGTTACTCGAGGTGCCCAGATTAAAGCCAAGTTTCACTTGCTCAAGGTGGGTGATCGTGCCTCTAAAGAGTTCTTTTTAGCTCTTCGAGCTCATCATTCATCCCCTAGGATCAAGAGGAATAAAGATGGTTAATCAATACTCTCAAAGTTACTGGATATTCTACAGGCCTTTGTCAGACATTATGAGAAGGTGTTCACAGCATAGGAAAATTCCTTTGAGCGTGAACTAGCCTTGTAGGAGTGCCTTAATGTTGTTCCTTCGCAACTCTCTGATGCCCAAAGGACTTTTTGTGATCAACTTCTCACTATTGCAGACCTAAAAGAGGCTATTTCTTTATGGTTGATGGCAAAGCCCCTAGCTACGATGGCTTCCCTTGTGAATTTTACAAGGCTCTCTGGCCTTGTTGGCTCCAACCTGCACAAGGTCTACTTGGAGGCTTTTCACTCCCATTCTTTGGAGCAACTTATTAACAAGAGGAATATTAAGTTCATAACCAAAGTTGGTGACCCTAAGGATATTTGTAACTGGTGACCAATAACCTTGTTGATTGTTCATCCAAAGCAAATTGGTTTTATCAAGTAGAGGTGTATCTTGGACAATATCATTGTGGTTTGGGAAGGAATGGAGTGGGCTCGACGCTCTTTGCAAAAGGTCATTTTTATCAAAATCAACTTTTCCAAAGCCCATGATCGCATTAAATGGCCCTTTATTCTTGTGATGCTCAAGGCTTTAGGGTTTGGACCCTGTTTCATTCAGTTTGTGCAAATGCTCATTGGGGATGCTTCTTCTTGTATCACTATTAATGGGTGTCAATCCTAAGTTTTTGGCCTTTTCAAATCTATTCACCAGGGTTGTCCTTTAGCCCCTTCACTAATTGTGCTTGTCGTTGAAGGGTTTGGGTATTTACTTGCTGCTACCATTTCGGTTGGGCACGTCAGGGGAATCTCCCTACTTGAGTCACCTTGTCAATGGCCACTTCGCTAATGATTCGTTTCTTACCCTCATTGAAGAGGGAAACATTGTTAAAGAAGTTCTCTATTGCCTGGACACCTTAAGTTTGGCATCTAGGTCGACAATTCAATGGCACAAAACCCGGTGTTACAGGCAGTCCTTTCTTCCTAGGCCTTGCCTTGGATTCTTCAGTATGGCTGGAAATGGATGTAGTATGGGGAGATCTTTCAGTTCCTAGGAATTCCTTTTTTTTTCAAGGGTCTATTGTTGCCCACTGGAATTTTGTGATAGCCGGAATTGAAAAGAAGCTTGCTTTCTGGATAACCAAACCTCTATGTTTGGCTGGTAAATTCTTGATTTGCTCCAAAGTTCTTGCTACTACACATGTTTATCACTCTTCTTGTTGGGCCCCTTCCAAGGCCTCCTATAGAAAGCTTGAGAAACTTTTACAAGATTTTTATGGATCAATGGCGTTGAACATCATGGTTTTCCAAAAGTTATCTGGGAGTTTTGCTGCCTCCCGTGCGAATCTAGAGGGCTTGGCCTCTTGTCTACCCAGAAGAAAGGCATCGCCTTGTGTACCAAATGGTTCCTCAAAGTCATTTTTGGCAATGAGGCTTGGAAGATTCTACTTCAACATTGTATTTTTTGGGGGCACCCAATCAATAGACCGGCCTAGAAGGGGATTGGCTTTCAAACGATCCTTCTGGTTATGAAAGATTTTGTGTAGATCCAGGGCACTTTTGTTGCCAAAAGCATGTGGTAGACTTGGGAGTCTATTAAGTCATGGCTCTGTTGGGATGTCTCGGCTTTTAGGGACTATCTCTATTTCAACAAGCATAATATTTGGTGGTCACCCCTCATTCAGGTCCAAGGGCTTCCTCTGACCCATGTTCCTAGAGTTCACGCTCTGCATTTTCACAAATATGGCATTTGTACTCCTCGAGTTATCTTTTCTCATGTCACTATGAGTCTTCACACTTGAGAAGATCTGCAAACTTGGTTTCGCCTCACTCGAGCATATTGATAAACATTTGAGCTCGTTGTCTATACTCTGCCTATGAATATGCTACACAAGCTCGACATTCACTTAGTGAGGCCCTAATGCAAATATTGGCAATGGCTCCCCAACACCTCCTTTTGTAATTACAAACCTAGTTTAGGTTACCACTGGTTGGTTCCTCACTTGCCTATGATTCCCACCTTGAATCTTTGGTAGCACTTGCATTCCTATCAGAGCACATGGCATCATAGATTTCTTATTCTCTAGTTTGCCAATGTTGAACCCAAAGTGGCTCATTTTTCTTGGTGTATTCTTTTCTAGGGCTTGCCTTAGGGTTCTTGTCTCCAATATTTGGGGGTGCCAAACCCATGTTGTCCTTTTTGTGGATAGCCTAAGACCTTGATGCATCTCTTCTGGTTTTACAGAAGGGCTCAATAGTTGTGGGTTTAGATTCATGATTTCTTCCGAGCCTTTTTGGCTTGAACCCTTCTCCTAGCATATGACTTTGCTAGGAGATTCCCCGAGTCTTCCTTTCAAATTCACACTAATATGGCATGCTTTTAGGATGGAAATCATTTTCAGTTTGTGGAAAGATAGAAATGTTGTATTGTTTTCACATAGCTCTCTTGATATACATGTTTCTCTATATGCTAAAGCTTGCATACATAATAATGTGATGTTGTAGATTTAAGTGCAAGAAAATAAAGTGGCTCTTGAGGTGGCCCAATTTAAAGTGCTTCTTGATCATTGGAGTAATGCCCCTTGTACGATTTCTAGAATTTCACTGGACCCCTTGCCTCCAATGATCGTTCTTTAGCTTGTGGTCTCGATGTGGCTGCAATTATTTTGTCAGCGGTTCTTGTATGCTGCATTCCCAGGCTCCTCGTCGCCAGTCTGGCAAAGGGAGACATTTTCCATGTTATTTCTCAGCCTCTCCTCATTAGGGCAGCTTTGCCTTTGGGTGTTTTACGGCGGTAGTGTTTCTTCATCTCCTAGTGGTTCTGGTTGGCTAGATTATGGGGTTCCCTTGACTTTCTCTAGTGATTTCTCCTACAAGAAAGGATAAGGAATTTGAAGAAGTTGTTGAAGAAAGGTGGTCTCTTCTAGACCCCCCCTTGACCCCGTTGATAGATGGGGTAAGAAGGATGACATGGATCCACCTCCTCCTTCTTCTGCCACTGCTCTAGCCACTTAGGCTTTTTTTAGATGCTTCTAGTTCTTCGGGCTATGATCATGTTTTGTTAAGTTATTTTGATATTTTCGAGCTTGGCCTGAGTGAATTTCGAGGAGTGACTATTTTTCTCCCACCCCTTTTTTTGTGAATAGTGTAATTTTATTATATACTTTAATGGAAGTGCCTATTCATCAAAAAAAAATTATAAGACTTTAAAACCTAAACTAAATTTGATCTTTGATCAAATAAAAAAATCAAATGAAATTTAAGCTTAAAATAATAAAAATTTAAATAATGTTAAAATTAAATTTCAAAACTAAAACTAATCATAATTTTATTTTCAATTTAGTAACATTTACTAAAATAAAACTAAAGTTGTTAGGGTGAGATCATATCAGCGTTAGTGCACCAGATCCCATCAGAACTCTGCAGTTAAGCGCACTTGGGCTGGAGTATTACTCGGATGGGTGACCTCCTGGGAAGTCTCGATGCTACACCCTTTGAAAAGTAGATACAAGAATCTATCTTTTGAGATCCACTGCTCTTCAATCCTGGTTGATTGGTTGTATAAGAACATATTTGCTTTCTCCCTCTTTAGGCATCTTACTTCTTCTTTTCTGAGTTTAACTTTCGTGGAACCCTTAGATTTTCAATTCGAGGAAATTTCTCTTTCGCAGAATGCAAAGAATAACCTAGTTCATAGCTTGATGTTTAATTGCCAACCTTTCCATGTGGTCGGTCGCAATCTTCCCACTATTGGATCCTCATTGAATGCTCCAAATATCGAATTAATGGCACATGATATCCTTATCTCTATCGCATCAAATTTGATTGATGAAATTGCTGTCGAGGAATTCTCATAAATTTAGGATGTCCCTTCTGTTGATGCTATGCCTCTCGCTCTTAATACTTCACCATCCACTTTTTCACCCCTTTTGGAATCTAGTCATGTTGATCACCTTGTGGCTGAATATAATTTATATCAACCCTTTCAACCTCCCACACAGCTTGACTTTGATTTTTCTCAACATCTCTCTCTTGCTCAATCAATTTCTTCATCTCCTATGTTATCTAAAACACCTAAAAAAAGAGGTTGGAAGCCCAAGATTCTTAAAATCCAAGGAAGAGATCATAGCTAGTATCTAGTCTACAATTGTAGACAAGTTTTCACTCCATTCAAGACCAAGAAGAATATGTTGTTCTTCTCAGGTGCAATGAGGATCATATCTTGGAATGTCAAAGGTTTGAATGCCTCTAACAAGAGGGGGTGGATCAAGCAGTAGCTGAATTCCTCCCAAGCAAACATCATTTTGTTACAAGAAACAAATATTTCTGATGAAGCCTCTCAAAATATGGGATTTCATACATTTTCTTGTAGTAGGGGCTTCTGATGGCATTCTGGCCTTGTGGAATCCCAAGACAATCAAAGCAAAAACCTTGAACTAAGGGACAAATTGGCATCTTATTCTTATTGAAAATTTTGATTTATCCTTTCTCCTCTTTAATATTTATGGTCTAACAACTCCTCATGAGAAAAATGCTCTTTGGAATATATTATCTTGTCAAATCCATCAGCATGGAGTTTGGAAAATCATCTTGGGAGGTGATTTTAATGTCATTTTGTCCAGGATGAGAAGTAGGGAGGCAACCCTACTACTTCTAAGGTGATTGATGACTTTAGATCTTTTGTGTCTGATAATGCCTTTTCTGATATTTTACCTTCTAATGGTCAATTTACATGGATAAACCTGAGAACTTCCTTTCAAATTACAAGAAGATTGGATAGGTTTTTCACTTCATATGAATGGATCCTTCATAAATATACTTTCAGCTCTAATATCCTATCTTTCTCTGGATCTGACCATTTTCCTATCTCATTATGCTTGGATAAACATGAAGTTTCTCATCATAGATATTCTTTTAAATTTGAAAGAATGTGGTTTCGGCACCCACACTTTCATGCTTTGCTTCTTCAATGGTGGGTTAGTGCTCCCTTCTGTAGGGGGAACAAAATGTTTCAATTCTATATAAAAATGTAGTTTGTAAAAGCAAATATCAAAGTCTGGAATAGGGAAGTATTCAAAAACATCTTTGCAGAGAAATCCTATGTAGATAAGGAGTTAAAGGACATCAATGAACTTATCTTTTCTAATGGGATTAATCCTGAAACCTTTTCAAGGCAGAAGCATTTACAAAGTTACTGGGAAGAATTATGCTCTAGAGAGGAGGTGTATTGGAGACAAAAATCAAGGGAGCTATGGCTAAAAGATGGGGATAAAAATACTAAGTTCTTTCAGGCATCTGCAAAGATTAAGCAAGTTGCATCTACTATCTTTTATGTCAATGCCTCTTTTTCGGGTGTAAAATTAACTAAAGAACAAGAAATTAGGGAAGAGGGTGAACTCTTCTTTAAAAATCTTCTTGCTCCCTCTCCTCCATTTGTTCCTGAGGAGTCCAGTGTCGAGGTATTGTTAGATTCCATCCCTTGTCTGATTTCACAGCGTGATAAGGATTATCTTATGCAACCTTTCTCTCTTGTTGAACTCCAAGAGGTGGTAGTTTCGATGGCTCCTGACAAGTCTCCAGGTCCTGACAGTTTTACTATGTTATTTTTTCAAAAGTGTTGGGACGTTCTAAGTTTTGATCTTTTAATGGCTTTGGAGGAGTCAAGACAAAAAGCTTTTATTATCAAAAACTTTAATTTAACTCATCTTTCTCTTATCCCCAAATCCAACAACCCTCAATCTTTTGCAAACTTTAGGCCCATCTGCTTGTGTAATATAGTTTACAAGATCTTCACAAAAGCTATTTGTCTCTGGTTGAAATCCTTGATTCCTAAAGTAATAGCTCCTCAGCAAGGAGGTTTTGTTCCTGGTAGGGAAACATCGAAAGGTGCACTTGTGGCCCATGCTTTGCACTCAATTAACTCTTCACAGTCCTCTGCTTTCATAGTTAAATTAGACATGTTGAAAGCATATGATTAAGTATGTTGGTCTTTTCTTTTGAGAGTGCTTAAAAAGTTTGGCTTTTCGGATAAGTGGTGTAAATGGATCAAAAATTGTCTCTCTGGTGCACATTTCTCAGTTATTATTAATGGTAATCCTTCTGGTTTTTTTTGAGCCACTCAAGGAGTTCGACAAGGAGACCCACTATCACCTTTTCTCTTTATTATCATGGCAGAAGCTTTTAGAAGATTGGCCAATAAGTAGCTGACTCTAGTATTTGGAAGGGGGTGTGCATCCCTAACACTTCAATTTCCATCACCCACACTTTATTTGTAGATGATACACTTTTATTTGGTTGCTCCAATATTCAAGAGGCAAGACATATTAAGAAAATGTTGGATGTATATACTTTCGGATCTGGGCAGAAAATCAGTGCCCAAAAGTCTAAATTATTTATATTTAATACTTTTGAAATGGTGTCTAACAACATTAACTAGACCTTGGGCTTTCCAGTGGATTCTCTTCCATATTTGTACTTGGGCATCCCTTTCTTTATGGGAGCAGGGAAACCTTCTTTTTGGGATTATGTGATTGACAAATTAAAAAGAAGAATTTATGTGTGGAAAGCTAGATGGTTATCTCTGTCAGGCAGAATCCTTCTTATCAGAACTGTTTTGGCTGCAATCCCAAACTACTACATGTATGTCCTTCAAGCCCCGAAATCTATTGTTTCCCATATCGAGAAAATTATTCGAAATTCTATTTTGAAAAGCAATCTTTCAGAAGATAAAAAGATCCCTCTTGTCTCTCTTAACAAAATGACTCCTAGTAAAACTATGAGCGAGGTTGGTCTACACGATCTTTCAAAAAGGAATAAGGCCTTTCAAGGAAAGCTGGTTTGGAATATTTATGTAAAACCACATGCTTTTTGGTGTCAAATTATGCAAGAAAAGTATTTAGATACTCCTACCCCATCATGTATTTTTACTATCCTTGATCCTCCATTAGGGTCTGCAGTTTGGAACTTCATGATGGCTTCTAGGAATGTGATTACTAGATATTTATCTTGGCAAGTACATAATGGCAAAAATGTCAACTTTTGGCATGATTCATGGAGTGGTATCCCCCCTCTTAATCTTGAGGAATCTCTAGTAGATGTGTTCCCTATATTTATTGCTCATTGGGGATCTTACCTTTATGATTACATAGATGACCTTGAGAAGCCTTCAAACTATGTCATTTGAAAGAATCTAGCTTCACTCCCAATCTCCCCAAATCAAAATGTAAAGTTTTCTTTGATTATCAAGAACCGCATTGTATTTATTTCTAATAGTTTGGAAAAATTGATATGGTGCCCTTCGAAGAACGAAAAGTACTCTATTAAGGAAGGGTATAAGGCAATTCATCAAATGTCTATTCAATCCTATTCACAAAGAGCTTATAGCTTCTGTTGGAACAACAATATTCTTCCCAAGGTAGGGATGTTTTCTTGGCTTGCTTTACACAAGAGAATACTTACTAGTGAGAGACTTGATAAATTGAATATTGCACCTCCATTTGCTTGTGTACTTTGTGGTGAGCATAATGAAACATTTTATCATCTTCTCCTCCAATGTGATTTTGCTCATTATTGTTGGATGTTTGTGCTTGCTAAATTTTCCTTTAGCATCCCTCTTCCAAATAATGTGTGGGATTTGTTCCAGTCCTGACCAGTCTTATACTCATCCTCTCTTTTTGCATGCATTTGGAAAGTGATCCCATCCACAGTAGTATGGTCACTTTGGTGGGAAAGAAATAAGCGTATTTTTAGAAAGAAGACATCTTCTCTTTCTGATGTTCTCAATTACATTTAAAAATCAGTGTCAGAACTAGTTAATGCTCATGTTTCAAATCATTTCAATACAAATAGGGAATTTACTTCTTGGGATGGCCAAGTTATTAATTGTTGGAAGTTCATTTCTATTCCTGTATCACCTTGCTTTTCGAGAGTGAGAATTAGTAAAATTGATAGAAATAAAGTGAAATGGTGTCCTTTGGATTCAATGCATTTCAAATTGAATTTTGATGGCTCATCTAAAGGGAACCCAGGTGATGCAGGAGTAGGAGTATGCATAAGGGACCACGCAGGGTGTGTTTTTGCTTTAAAATATGTTTCCATTCCACCGGGTTCTAACAACTTCACAAAGGCATATTCTTTGCTTGAAAGCATTCTACTAGTTAAAAAATTGAACATTTCTTATATTCACATCGAAGGCGACTCAACTATTATTATCAATGCTTGCATGAAGAGAAATATTGAAAATTGGTAGATAAGATATTTTCTTGAACAAGCATGGGCTCTTATTGATACATTTGTAAACTTTACCATTTCACATGTGTATAGAGAAGGGAACCGGGTTGCAAATCATTTGGCAAATATGGGAAGTTCCAAGGTGGAGCTTAATATGATGGGTCTGGATTGCGATCTTGATTCTTTTCCAACTCTTAGAAAACTAATTTTGGAGGACATGTGTATAGGATAATATTGCACATGGTTGTGCAGTTGTCCTCTTTATAATGATAAAAAGTTTGTATGTGAGGTATTATAATTGTAGGGTTCCGTGGATTTGTTGTATCTAAATGATGTGAATGGATGTCGATTTGGGCATCTATGAAGCGTGTGGACTCTGAGCTGCATAAATGCTTAAGTTAGGTAGTCTGTGGGCTACTATGTAAAAGTGTACAACTTTTGTGATGTTTTGGTTCAGACTTCATCTTGCTGAACATACTCCAGGAAGCATTCGATACTCGAGGATGATTTGTGGTATTTGGTATTCTAGACATTATGAGATATAGCTTTTTGGCATATTAGGGATATAAGCTTCACAACCTTTCTATGTATTATCGAGCAAGGATCAGAGTTTTTCTTTATGGTTCTTTTCTCCGGGAGCTCTTTGAATCAACTTTTTTAAAGAAATATATAAATAAATAAAATATATTAAGTGGCACTGCCACCTTTAAAAAAAAAAAAAACTAAAGTTAAAATTTAAATCATGTTTTATATTAATATTTTGAATACATTAAAAATTTGAATCTAAACAAGTATTTATTGATAGCGTTTTAAACAGTGAAAAAATAGCGAGCAAAGTCGATTGGTGGGGAGATGTGTCATTGAAGGATTCGCCTCCACCTGCACATCCCTTTGGCACACAACATATTTTGTAGTGGGTTTTCTGCAATGGATAGTGGGTTGATAAGGCTTTGCTTCTCAAAACTTTTGTTGATGCTTCTTGGTGAAGGGATCCTTTGCAAAATCTACCTCCCTGTTCAAAGTATTTCCAAGGGTTTGGATTGCAACATTTTTCTTGGAAAAGGAAGAGATCATGAAGACATAACTGTAGATTCAAGTGTAGAAATCATGATTCAAAGAATTTGAGGAATGGAAGGCCTAGGGAAAATTGGAAACCTAAAGATAGTATTTAACCCCAATCCAAACATTTCACATTTGTAGAAGGATGATGATGTACCTAAAGATTTGCTTGGGAAGGTATGGGCTCCAATTCCTCTTATTGATGTGGAAAGTGATCCTCTCAATTGCAAGGCACATGATCTATATTCCTATGCAATTCGTCTTCATATTTGGGGTGAGTCAATTTTCTTGTCACAATTGCATAAGAGAGTCAGATGTAATCCATATGGGGCACTCATTTTTCAAGTTCTATCTCTCAATACCTTTGTTTTAGTTTTTTATTCAATTGAAGATAAACAAAAGGTATTAGAACACGGTTTCTATTGATTTAAACAAAATTTTGTTTTTGTTTTTCCATGACAGCCTTTTTATCTACCTTCTCAAGATCTGTTGGAAAAGTCTCTGGTTTGGTTTTCTCTCCCTAATTTGTCGTATAAGTTTTTGGATCTGGATGTTTTGCATGTTTTGGGGAATTATTTTGGTAAATATTTAGTTTATGATAGTTCAATGGTAGAAGGGGTTTTTACTATTAAAATATGTGTTCTTGTTGACCATGTGGTGGTTCCACCTCATACTTTGAATATTAAATCTATGCATGGGTCATGGTGTCAAGTTATTGTGAAGGATATCTCTTGTTTTAAAAAGATGGAGGTTGTTTTGGATTTTGAATTATTCTTTAGGTTTAATAAATCTTGTCCATTAGTTTCATCCCCTCCTATTTCTCGGAAGGAGGCTCAATTATAGGAGAGCATTGCTTTGGAGAAAACCCTCTCTAACCCTAATTTATGGGATCAGATGTTTTGGGCTTCAAAGGATGTTCTGAATCTTGCTTCCTTTCCTGTCATTAATGTTAATAATGTTGAAGATCAAATTGTGACTAAGAAAGTATGCAAGGTCCTTGATCAATTGACTTTGATTGATACTTTGAATTTTGTTATTTCTGAGGACCAACTTATCAACAAAGTGTTGAAGATTACTAAGGTTTAGAACATTATACTTTTAGATGAGGTTATAGATAAGGTAGTTGAAACTATTGACAAATATTTGGTTATGATCCAGAGATATGTGTGTATTCCACCCTCTGTGAACTCCTTCTTTGTTTTATCTCCTAAAAACCTTGATCCTGAGTATGGTGGGATTCAACGAATGGGTTAATTGGGAGGAGGTTCATGTCCTATTTCTCAAACTCCTTTTCTCCCTATCTCCCTAATAACATCTCCCTCTAGACGGAGTAGAAAGCCTAAGAGTTTTAAAACTCGATAGGAGATTGATGCTAGCATCCAAATTACTCTGTTCTCTTCGGGGGGATCTTCTAAATAAAATAAGTTTAGTCCCCTGTTGACCAGGTCCATAGCTACTAAGCACAATTTGTAGATGGAGTTTACTATAGGGTGTCCTATGGCCCAAGCTAAAACTCAGAAGATGAGGGCAGGTGAGAACTCCCCTCGAGGAAAATGAAGGTTATATCTTGGAATGTTAGGGGCTTAAATGCCCCTAACAAGAGATGCTCGATTAAGCATCAATTGGATGTGATGTAGTTTGATATAGCTATGTTGGAAGAAGTTAATCTCGACCTAATTTATTTCCCTCTTCTCTTTGTAGGGTTTAATAATTCTTTAATTATTACTCCATGCTAACATTCCCTCTTAGGTTAAATGAATTTATTCATTGAATCTATGAGTCAAAATTAAATTGATCTTATTAATTGGCTAAATTGACCTCCCTCTTTGTGAGAGAAATTTAAAAAAATGAAAATTATTAACTTCTCCCACCTTTTCCTCTCCTAACTTTTCCCCCTAATTTCTCCACTAATTAGCTCCCCTTTTTTGTGCTTAATTTTTCATATTTGAAAAGCTATTTTCCCTCCTAATTTGTCATAAGTTTATGAGCCCTTTTTGTGCCTAATTTGTCATAAATCATTTGGCACTTTTTCCTCTCCATTTTGTTATAATTGATGATCACAAATTGCTCTCAATTTGTCATCTTTTGGCATAGAAATTTGCCGTTCAATTTGTCATTTAATTTGTCATAATCATGCCAATTCTTGATTCAATTTGTACGTTTCAATTTTAGAGACTTTTATCCTATAAATTGAGCTCTCTTTTCAACCAAGTCTAAACACGCTTCTAGCATCCTTATGTTGTTGCTTTTGAATCCATCTTTTGCAATCCAACTTGCTTTCAATCACTTGCATTTGTAGGTGACATCCACACAATTTGAAGGAGAAAGAAGAACAATGGAGGTCAATGAAGGGAACATCTGCATATGGTTTGTGTTATTTTGAATGTTTTATCTTCATTCCTTTATTGAATGTGTAAGGACTCAATTTCATTGTATTTTAGGTTTTTTGGTTGACCTGATTGATTGCTTTGATGTTTTACCCTAATTCCTACATCACAATATCTATGATGGAAGAAACTAAACTCTCTTCGTCAGTGGTTGACTCTCTTTTTGGATCCTAAATTTTTTGAAAATATCACTTCTGTCCTTTGGTTGGAGCTTCTGATGGGCTCGTTGTTTTATAGAATGATAGATTTTCTAAAGTTGTTTTTGTGTTCTCTTTGGTTAACTGGATGTTAGTCCTTGTTAAGAGTAGGATCTCGGATTATAAGTTTTGTCTCTTCAATATTTATGGACCTGTTAGCTCTCAAGATAAGAAGCATATTTGGGACTAGTTAACTATGGTCTTTTATCCATTAAGAAAAAATTTAAGGGTTTATAGGTGAGACTTTAATGCTATTTTGGATAGTTCTGATAAATTGGGTGGTATCATCCCGCCTAAGCGAGTGGCTAATTATTTTAATGTCTTTGTGAACTCTAATTTTTTAATTGACTGTTTGCTAAAAAATGACTCTATTACACAGACTAGCAAAAGATTAGGTTTTCATCAGATAGCCAAGAGATTAGTTAGATATCTTATTTTGGGTAATTGGTTTTTTGGGATAATGATGTTTATTCATCCGTTCTTTCGAATCCTGGTTCGGATCACTTCCTTGTGCAATTTTTTGTTCTTGAAGATAGAGCTCCAATGAAATCTCCTTTCAAATTCAAGCCTATATGGTTTAAAGATACATCTTTTCTCCCCATGCTTAAGTATTGGTGGGAGAATACTCATTTTTTGTAGGATCAAGGATGTTCCAAATTATTAAAAAATTATAGTTCTTGAAATCTAAAATTAAGGATTGGAATGTGTCTCACTTTAAGAATATATTTGATGAAAAATTAAGACTTGAAAAGGAGCTGGCTATTCTAAATGAAGTCATTATTCGGCAGGGTATGGATGTTTCCTCTTTTTAACTTCAGAAAGTGCTCTCTTTGGCGCTTCAAGAAGTCTTTCTTTGTGAAGAAAATTAATGGAAACATGAGTCTAGAGAATTATGGCTTAAGGATGGGGATAGTAATACTAAATTCTTTCATCCTTGACTAAATTGTGTAGGAAGTGAATTATAGGATTGTTTCTATTCAAGATGTCAATGGTCCTCTTTTGGATTATATGAAAAATATCTCCCTTGGAGAAATAAGCTTCTATAAAAAGCTTCTTTCTGTGGAGACTACTATGATTAGTGATACATTCTTGGATGTTATTTCAAATTGTGTTTCAGAAGATGACAATAAGATAAAAATGGTTGAATTTACACTTAAAGAATTAAGGGAGGTTATCTTCTCCATGGCTCCCGAGAAGGCTCTTGGTCCAAATGGCTTTACAACCTTTTTTTGGAAGTGTTCCAACTTTTTGGGGTCTAATATTCTTCTACCATTGGAAGAATCTATTGGCATTATGTGAACCGGTATGTGGACATAATGACATTGTATATTGTCATTGATGTCAATATGTTGAAGAGGTGTGAACCGACATATGTGAGAACTGGTATAACATTGTGCACCGACATTTGTGCCAAAGTGAAGCGGTGTGCTTGTTCATGATGAACCGGCATATAGTTATGGGAACCGACATATGGAAGTATTGTATGACTACTGGTTGGTAGTCTCAACTTCAAGGTTTCTGGTTGATGTGCTTCAAGCCTATGTGGCTCAACCGATGACATTGTGTGATGAGTTAGCATTGTAAAGAAGAACAGATCATGTTGCCATGTAAGCCTGTGTGCGTGAAGGATCTTGCATGAGGGAGATTGCTCCTATCTACCTCGAGAATGTGCGAAGTCTGTAAAACGGTGATAATGTGTGATGGGTTATCAGCCGCCATAAAATTGGTGGAAATGGACGATGGAGAATGTCTTGAGTTTGGATCAAGATCTGCTACATTTAATGCAGTGTGCTCAATGGTCAGGATTGAACCATTTGAATTCCTTAACCGAATAGGTTTAGGGTTT
Organism: Cryptomeria japonica; assembly: GCF_030272615.1. Classification (NCBI taxonomy): domain Eukaryota; kingdom Viridiplantae; phylum Streptophyta; class Pinopsida; order Cupressales; family Cupressaceae; genus Cryptomeria; species Cryptomeria japonica. The sequence continues at coordinate 326,651,908 of NC_081409.1, forward strand.
AGGGTTTATGCTACCGACCTATCTATTTTCCTATAAGGTTGATGTTGTGTCTCTTTCTGAGGTTGTTGGAAAAATTTGTGTGTGTGTATCCAAGAGAAGGGATACGTGATTCTTGCCAGACCAAAAGGAGAGAAGTGATACTTGCAGAGTGTAAGTGCAGAAGGTGAAGAGGAGCTTAAGTGGATCTGCATTGGCATTGAGTGGTGTTACTAGATCATTGTAATACTTGTTGATCTCTAACCACCTCAACAGTTGGAAAATCCCCTAACAGGGTAGCCTTAACCGACTTGTTGAAAATCCTTTAACAGGGTAATTCAAAGCTACTAAGTTCAGAATCCTTTAGCTATTGAATTCTTGAAATCCTCTAACAAGGTAACCTTTAACAGAGTTTAACCCTTAACCAGGTATTGTAGCCATCCCTTAACCAGGTGATCTCTAACAGGATTAGTTCCTAGCAGAACCTATTGTAATGTCTCTAACAGGACAAGGCTTCTAACAGAGTGGACTTCTAAAGAGTTCAAAAATAGCTTGTGGGTATTCATCCCCAATGTGGTTTTTCCCAATTGGGTTTCCATGTGAAAAATTTGTGTGTCATGTGTGATGCTTTTATCTTGTGACACTTTGCTATTGTCTGTCAAGCATATGATGGTTCTGTGTTTTATGTCTGTCAATAAAACATGTTGAACTAGTTGTTATTATGATCTGATGATAGATTACCTGTTTATTCATAAGGGTGAAATGGTAGTATAATCTTGAGTTGAGTGGAAAGCTAAGTGAGTAATAGGTTAATGCTTGTCTCAGACGTTCTTAGGTTTACCAGTTGCACTCTGTTTCAAATTGGTGTCGCTGTTTGCCAGTCATTTGGAGTGTCTGTTGTCAAACCAGTTTAGGACTGTATTTTTTGTCTGTACTGATTCACCCCCCCTCTCAGTACCGGTTTGGTACTATTCTCTCATCATTGAGTTATCAATTGGTATCAGAGCATCCTCCAGGTCCTCTGTGTTTTAAGCTTAACCGCTTGAGGTAAAGATCCCAGTCAAATGATGAAGAGGGAAGGCCCAATGTTTAACATGGAAAATTTCAGTATATGGAAAGATAGAATGAAGATATTCATTAGAAGCATGGGTGTTCAACACTTGAGCTATGTTGAGACTGCCTATGTTGCTCCTACCGGTACCCTTACCGATGACCAAAAGAGAGAGATGCAGGAGAATGGGCAAGTCATGGAAGCCCTAATTAGTAGTTTATCTGACATTGAGTTTATTGATGTCCAGGATAAGGTAAATCCCAAAGAGGTATGGGATACTCTTTAAAATATCTATGGCGGTGATGAGCATGTAAAACAGGCTAAGGAAGAAAGCCCGAGAGGGAAATTTGAAGATATGCGAATGGTTGAAGGTGAGACCATTCAACAGTATGGAATAAGAATCAAAACCATTGTTGGAGATATCAAGAGTGCAGGTGGTAAAATAGAAGATTCCACTGTGGTAAGCAAAGTCCTGAGATCCCTATTGCCTATCTTTGCAATAAGGGTTGTTGCTATTCAAGAGCTGAGATCAATAGACAAGACTAAGGTATCCCTGGACTCCATCATAGCAAAGTTGACAGCCTATGAGCTAAATAGTTTTGACGGCAGTATTCAAAAGACTGAATCAGCTTTTAAAGCTTCTGCTATACCATCCAGAAAAGGAAAAGAAGCTAGCACTAGTGGTGAAACAAGACAGAGTAGAGAAATGGATGATGAGGAGATTTTGATGGCATTTGAAGCTCTCCTTGCCAGGAAGCTTCCTAAAGGAACCGGCAAATACAAAGGTAAGCTACCTTTGAAATGCTTTTCTTGTAACCGGATAGGACATATTGTTGTAAACTGTCCTAATGGCTACAACAAGGACAAACCAGAAAGGTTCAAGAAATTCAAAAGAGGAAACCGGAGAAATAGTTTTGTGGCAGTTGATGAAGGTGTCACAGATGAAGAATCAGAGGATGAAGAAAATGAAGATATTGTGTTTGTTGCTATCAAAGAAGATGTGTCAAACAAGAAGGCTCTTATCTCCTAGTTTGATAATTCCAATGAGTGGATCATTGATAGTGGTTGTTCTCACCATATGATTGGTGACCGGAGCAAGTTTCTATCCTTGGAGGAGTATGATGGTAGTGTGGTTCGCTTTAGCAATGATGCATCATGCATGGTCAAAGGTAGAGGGTCCATCTCGTTGAATGGAAAGAGTAGTGCTGACAATGTGTATTGGGTTGATGGTCTCAGACACAACATTCTGAGTGTTGCCCAGCTGAATGAAAGTGGCCTCACTCTGGAATTCAAGAATGGAGTTTTCAAAATCAAAGGAAAGAATGGTGAATTGGTGGCCACCGACATGCAGACCAAAGGTAACCTATTTCATCTGAATGCAAATATAAGTACATGTCTTATGGCTAAATTTGATGATAGCTGGATATGGCATAGGAGACTCTGCCATGTAAACTTTGATAACATTGTGAAGGCTAGTAAGATCAAGGCAGTTAGAGGGTTGTCGGTGCTAAGAAAACTGGATAATACCTTGTGCAGAGAGTGTCAATTGGGGAAAATGTCTTCCTTGACCTTTAAAGGTAAATCTTTCACTACTGACAATTTGTTTGATCTTGTGCATATTGATTTGTGTGGTCCTATGAAAACTACAAGTGTGCAGGGTGATAGGTACTTTATGATTCTCACTGATGACTGCTCAAGAATGATGTCGGTCACATTCTTGAAGGACAAGTCTGAAGCCTTTGTAAAGTTCAAAGCTTTCAGAGCATTAGTGGAGAAGGAAAGCGGTAAAAGGATCAAGTGCCTGAGAACTGATCAAGGAGGGGAATTCACTTCTGGTGAATTCAACAAGTACTATGAAGAACATGGCATCAAGAGGCAATTGTCTGTCCCCCAGAATCCATAGCAGAATGGCCTAGCAGAGAGGAATAACCGGACTATGGTTGAAGCAGCTAGAACCATGTTGATTCAAGGAAAGGTAGCTCACACCTTTTGGAGAGAAGCGGTGAGCGCTGCAGTCTACACAATGAACTGGGTACTCATCAAGAAAGGTAAGGATAAAACTCCTTGTGAGTATTGGACCGGTAAGACACCCGTGGTTAGCTACTTTAGAGTGTTTGGTAGCAAATGTTACATCAAGAGGAATGAACACCAGAGCAAATTTGATGCAAAATGTGATGAGGGAATATTCTTAGGATATTCCACCAAGAGCAAAGCTCTCAAGTGTTTTAACAATATGACTTAGAGAATTATGGAAAGCATCAATGTAAGAGTTGATGAAACCTCTGAGAAAATTGAGGAAATTGGTAGTGAGCAAGCGGTAAGTGAACCGGTTGCAACCTTCTGGGAACCGGTTGTCAGTCAACTGAGTACCAGTAACAGTGTTCCTACACCGACAGATGTAGATGTTGATACTGATGGAGATGAGGATGAAGAAGAAAAGCAAGAGGAATCTATCAAGACCATTCCTCGGTATGTCAAGCTAAATCATGATCCTAAGCAGATCATAGGAGATAAGGATGCAGGAATCCTTACAAGAAGAAAAGTCAGAGAAAACTCATGTATGATCACTGAATTTGAGCCTAAAACATTCAAAGAGGCACATAAGGATGAAGACTGGATCAAGGCAATGGAAGAGGAACTTGACCAGATAGAGAAAAATGGTACATGGTCCTTGGTACCTAGACCGGAGCACAAAAATGTTATTGGTACCAAATGGGTCTTTAGAAATAAGCTGAATGAGGATGGCATAGTGATTAGAAATAAAGCCAGATTGGTGTGCAAAGGATATGCCCAAGAAGAAGGAGAAGACTATGGAGAAACCTTTTCTCCTGTAGCCAGATTGGAAGGAGTTTGTATGCTTCTTGCATATGTAGCTTTTAAAGGCTTCAAAGTATATCAAATGGATGTAAAATCTGCATTCCTAAATGGTGTACTTGAAGAAGAGGTGTATATTGAGCAACCAGATGGTTTTTCCCTATCTGAAGACAGTGACATGGTATGTAGGCTACATAAAGCCTTATATGGGCTAAAGCAGGTACCTAGAGCATGGTATGAGTGCCTGCATTCTCATCTTGTGAAGATTGGATTTGAGAGAACAAGTGAAGATAGCAATATCTACTTGAAGTCTGAAGGAGATCAAATCCTGATCTATGTGGTATTTGTTGATGACATTATCTTTGGTGGAGATGACAAGATGAGTCATGAATTTGCAGATGAGATGAAGAAAGAGTTTGAGATGTCACTCATAGGGGAGATTAAGTTCTTCATTGGACTGCAGATCCAATAGATGAAAGATGGAATCTTTACCACTGAGTCCAAGTATGTCAAAGAGGTGTTGAAGACCTTTGGCATGGAAGATAGCAAACCAGTTGGTACACCGATGGTGACCGGTTGTAAACTATCCAAAGAGGATGACTCTGCATTGGTTGATGAGAAGGAATACCGATCAATGATTGGTAAGTTGCATTATGTAGTGCATAGCAGACCGAATATTGCACATGCAGTTGGCATTATTGCAAGGTTCCAAAAAAGTCCAAGAGAATCCCACTTGGTTGCAATCAAGTGGATTCTTAGGTATCTGAAAGGAACTATTGACTATGGGTTATGGTATCCATACAATAATGATTTTAACCTGAAAGTGTTCACAGATGCTGATTGGGATGGTAATGTAGATGACCGGAAGAGCACAACCGGTGGTGCATTCTTCCTTGGTGGTAGAATAGTCTCATGGATGAGTAAAAAGCAGAGTTGTATCTCTCAGTCTACAACGGAAGCAGAGTATGTTGTAGCTTTCATGAACTGTACTCAGACAATTTGGATGAAGCATGTATTGAATGACTTCAAAGTTCTTGTATCTGAACCAGTAAGTATATTTTGTGACAATACCAGTGCAATTAATATCTCCAAGAATCCGGTTTTACATTCTAGAACCAAGCACTTTGAGCATAAGTATCATTTCTTGAGGGAAAAGGTTCAGAACAAAGAGATTGCACTGGAGCATGTTTCCAGCAAGGAGCAGTTAGTAGACATATTCACCAAGCCTCTCCCAAAGACTACATTCATATACTTAAGAGGTGAATTAGGGGTACTGCCCCTTCCGGAGGTGAACTAAAGGTATATGCTCCACATCAGTCATGTATTGCATAGTCAAATCTTTCTTCAGGATTGATGTGTGAAGGATGCTACTCCTCAGGGGGAGCAGCATAATGGAACAGGGAAACTTGTGCCTTCACTTTGGCATTGTTGTCAAAGGGGGAGAAGATGTGAAGCAGAGAGATATCTTTGTATATTGCCATCAATGCCAAAGGGGGAGATTGTTGGCCTTATGTGAACCAGTATATGGACATAATGACATTGTATGTTGTATATTGCCATCAATGCCAAAGGGGGAGATTGTTGGCATTATGTGAACCGGTATATGGACATAATGACATTGTATGTTGTCATTAATGTCAATATGTTGAAGAGGTGTGAACCAACATATGTGAGAACCGGTATAACACTGTGAACCGACATTTGTGCCAAAGTGAAGCAATGTGCTTGTTCATGATGAACCGACATATAGTTATGGGAACTAGCATATGAAAGTATTGGATGACTACCAGTTGGTAGTCTCAACTTCAAGGTTTCTAGTTGATGTGCTTCAAGCCTGTGTGGCTCAATCGGTGACATTATGTGATGAGTTAGCATTGTAAAGAAGAATAGATCGTGTTGCCATGTAAGCCTGTGTGCGTGAAGGATCTTGCATGAGGGAGATTGCTCCTATCTACCTTGGGAATGTGCGAAGTCTGTAAAATGGTGATAATGTGTGATGGGTTATCAGCCGCCATAAAATCAGTGGAAATGGACGATGGAGAATGTCTTGAGTTTGGATCAAGATCTGCTGCATTTAATGCAGTGTGCTCAATGGTCAGGATTGAACAGTTTGAATTCCTTAACCGAACAGGTTTAGGGTTTAGGGTTTATGTTATCGACCTATCTTTTTTCCTATAAGGTCGATGTTGTGTCTCTTTTTGAGGTTGTTGGCAAAAGTTGTGTGTGTGTATCCAAGAGAAGGGATACGTGATTCTTGCCAGACCAAAAGGAGAGAAGTGATACCTGCAGAGTGTAAGTGCAAAAGGTGAAGAGGAGCTTAAGCGGATCTAAATTGGAATTGAGTGTTGTTACCAGATCATTGTAATCCCTATTGATCTCTAACCACCTCAACAGTTGGAAAATCCCTTAATAGGGTAGCCTTAACTGATTTGTTGAAAATCCTTTAACAGGGTAATTCAAAGCTACTGAGTTCGGAATCCTTTAGCTATTGAATTCTTGAAATCCTCTAACAAGGTAACCTTTAATAGGGTTTAACCCTTAACTGGGTATTGTAGCCATCCCTTAACCGGGTGATCTCTAACAGGATCGGTTCCTAGCAGAACCTATTGTAATGTCTCTAACAGGACAAGGCTTCTAACAGAGCAAACTTCTAAAGAGTTCAAAAACAGCTTGTGGGTATTCATCCCCATCCTGGTTTTTCCCAGTTGGGTTTCCACGTGAAAAATATGTGTGTCATGTGTGATGCTTTTATCTTGTGACACTTTGCTATTGTCTGTCAAGCATATGATGGTTCTGTGTTTTATGTCTGTCAATAAAACATGTTGAACTAGCTGTTATTATGATCTGATGATTGATTACCTGTTTATGCATGTAGTATAGTCTTGAGTTGAGTGGAAAGCTAAGTGAGTAACCAGTTAATGCTTGTCTCAGATGTTCTTAGCTTTACCAGTTGCACTATGTTTCAAACTGGTGTCGCTGTTTGCCAGTCATTTGGAGTGTCTGTTGTCAAACTGGTTTAGGACTGTATTTTTTGTCTGTACTGATTCACCCCCTCCTCTCAGTACCAGTTTGGTACTATTCGCTCATCATTGAGTTATCAGAATCTAGGAGGAATGGATCTATTCTTAAGGAATTGAATAATACTTTGATTTCTATTATTCCTAAGGTGGATAATCCTCGTCCTGTTGCACAATTTAGGCCTATATCTTTGTGCTAGTACTAATAGGTTGGTTGTCTTAATTCCTAAGGTTTTTCAGATGAATAGGGGGATTTTATGCTTTGTGCTTGGTAGAGAAACCCCGAAGGGAGCTATTGTTGCTCGTGAAGTCTTAAATTCTATTTCTACTAAAAATATCCCTACTATGATTCTTAAGTTGGATATGATGAAAGCATATGATAGGGTCAATTACGTTTTTTTTCTTTTGGTTCTTAAGCAATTTTTTTTTTGTGGGAAATGGGTTAAATAGATATCTTCTTGTATATCTACTGCTAGATTTTTAGTTCTTATCAATGGAACCCCTTGTGGTTTTATTGTTGCATCTCGAGGAGTTAGACAAGGTGATCCCTTGTCTCCTTTTTTGTTTATTCTTATGGCTAAAGGTTTGGGTAGGGCTATTAGGTTTGCTTCTTCTTTTGGTCTTCTAGAAAGGTGTTACGCTACCAAATTTTGATGCCCTACATACTCATTGTTTATTTGCAAATAATACTTTTATTTTTGGTCAAGGCTTTGTTAGAGAGTCTAAAGTTATTAAAGGTATCATTGATGATTATCCCTTGCCTCGGGTCAATTGGTGAATTCTGAGAAGTCTAAAATCTTTTTCATGAATGTTTCCACTCTGGTGCAGAATAGATTAACTAATTTTTGGGGTTTTTCAATTGGTTCATTCCCTTGTAAATATTTGGGCATCTCTTTTTTCTTGGGATCTGAGAAGCATTAGTTTTGGGATAAGATATTAACAACTATATCTAATAGGATTTTAGCCTGGAAACATAAGTGGCTGACTCTTTTAAGGAAGATCTTGATGATTAAATATATCCTTAATGTTGTTCTAATTTATCTTATGTCTATTTTAAAGTTCCCTAAGAAGTATTCATGCCAATTACAAAAAAAATTGATATCTTTACTCTAGGATGATAATATTAATGGGAAATCTAGGATTCCTCTCTTAGCTTGGGATAAGGTTTGTTTACCCAAAATTTATGGGGGAGCAGGTATTCAAGCTTTAGATTTTAAGAATAAGGATTTAGGAGCTAAGATGGTTTGGAAAATATACCAGAATCCTAATTATAAATGGGGGAAACTAATGTTTGCTAAATATTTGTATAACTCTAGCAGAGAAAGGATTTTTACTGCTACATCATTCCCTCAGGACTCCTCAATTTGGAATTTTTTGTCCTCTTGTATAAATTTTGTCTTGCCTCACTTGTCTTGGTTGATTCATAATGGTCATAAGGCTTGTTTTTGGGAGGATGCTTGGAATGGACATTATCCTTTGCATCATTTCAGGGATTGGGCGGACATACAAGCTTGTTGCAATCCCTTTGGAGTATTTATGTTGTTGATTACTTTTATAATGAAAATTCTAGTAGACTTCCTAAGGCTCAATGGAAATCTATTGATTTATTTCCGTTCTCATAGGAATTGAAGGATTCTTATTATGTTGAGTTGTCTAGGAGGTCAATTGTTTTTGTTGATAAAGATGACATGAGTTGATTTGGACAAAAGATAAGAGTGGTTTTTACACTCTTTGAGATGGGTATGACTCTCTTGTTGATGTTTTAGGTATTCCTTATTACCATTCCAAGTTGTTTTGGGATCCTGCTTGTCTTCCTAAGGCTAGTGCTTTTTCTTGGTTGGCTTATCAGGATAGGGTTTCGACTAGTTTAAGATTGGATAGACTTTCTATTACAGTTGTCTTCTCTTGTTCTTTGTGCGGATATTTCATTGAATCTTCTGATAATCTCTTCCTCCATTATTTCTTTACAAAATATTGTTGGTATTGGCTCCTTTTGTAAATTAGGGTGGTTATCTCCTCTTTTCCCCTCGCTTCAATCTTAGTTTCAAAGTTGGCCTTCATTATTTTCTTCCTCTACTTTTGCTTATTTTTAGGAGACCAGTCCCTCTCTTGTCATTTGGAATAACTGGTTAGAAAGGAATAATCACATCTTTAAATAACATTTTTCTTTTGTTGATGATGTTATTTTCAAAATTGAAATGTCTATATCTGAGGTGGTTATGAGTCATATATATAGAAATTTATCTAATCTCAAGCCCTTTTCCTCTTGGGATGATAAGATGGTTTTAGCATGGCAGCTTTTTCTCCCTTTACCAAAGCATGGTTTTGTTCCTTTAAATTCAAATAAGAAGAGCAAGAGTCAAGTTTAAATGGACTCCTCCCCCCTGGTAAGTTCAAGCTTAATTATGATGGGGCTTCTCGGGGGAATCCAGGTATCTCAAGTATTGGCCTCTCATCTCTAACTCTTCTAGTAAATTTTTTTTGGTTGCTTGTAAATGTTAGAATCAAGGATCACTGAGAGGGGGGTGGCGAATCAATGATCTATCGGAAGTCAAATCCATAATATTATTCTTTATCCATCGATTATCAATGCATAACAGAAAAGAACATAAACATGCAACAAATAATCCACAACACTAGAATTTTTACATGGAAACTCGAAAAGGGAAGAACCACAGTGGGGTTGAAACCCACAATATTCATTTATTATGGCCAAGAGGACATAAATATTACATAGATGGGGAATACACTTGCATTCAAGCTCACTACTCAATTATAATTGCCTGAAAGGCTACAACCTTCAGGGAAGTCTCACTGACCTACAATTTGATTACAATGAAGAAATATAATGAAATGAACTCTCAAGCAGCATCTGACAATGCAAGAAAGCACAAAATCTCTGACTGTCTTCGCTCTGCTAAATACTCTATTTCTGTCTCAGTCAGCTACCGGATTGTCTGAAAGCAAAGTGCGCATGTGAAACTATGCTCAATCACACCAAAATGGATCACCACAATATTATTACCTCCAAAACCAATAACCAATTCGATCTTATATATCTGGTCTTAGCACAAAAGTAATTTCCTTCAAGTCAGCTTCAAGAACAAAACATAGCACTAGACCAAAAGAGTGTATTCACATGCTTCCTAAGGATCTTTCCATTCATCAAGAACATAAAATCAACCACCAAAATTAATGCAATCATCGGAAATTATTTCAGACCAAAACATCACTGAGATACATTATATTCAAATAAAAGAATCTAAGAGGAGATATTTCCTTTTGAAAATATAAAATTTACATAAGCAATTAGCAAATGGAAAAGGGGGAACCTGGAGAAGTCTTTTGATGTTGAATCCTCTCCAAATCTTCAAGCTAGCCTTTCTTGATCCTTCCTTGCAAGCTCGGTGAAATTTCTTCAAAACAAACTTAACAATTCTACAAATGAAAAATATGACTACCAGAAAAAAAAAACTACTACTTGAGAAAACTTTTCTTCAAAAAAATAATCAACCCCCTTCTTTTGAAAATTGCATACAATATATAGGAAAAAACCCTTAACTCCACTATCTAGAGGAATTAATTGAAAATGAGATTCTTTTTCCAATATTGGATCCATGCAAAATCGATTAATATCCTAGTGGGGCAGTTACATGCAAGGGAATTAAAGAATGGAGATTCCTCTAGAAGCTTCTAATTCCTCCTACAACATGTGCCATAATTGGGAATGGGAAAAATAAATAATGTCTATTTAAATTATATTCTCCAAGTGTGTATGTGGGTCCATTATTTAACCTTTTATAATATTTATTCAACCATATTCAATAGTTCAACCAAAAGAAGATATAATAGAAATTGCATCAAATTAAAAGTGATAAGGGAGGGTTATGACATCCTCCTCCCCTTAAATTGTGCATCGTCCTAATGCACTTATTGAATGTATCCAAAAGAGTATATAGTTCATGATTAGTTTCAAACCAAAAAGGAAACAATTGTTGCATTTCCCTAGTATCTTCCCATGTGGCATTCTTTTCATCATATTGATTCCATTGTACTTTGCATTGATCAACCTCTCTATTGTGCAATTGGTACTTGCCCCTCTCCAAGATTCTAAATGGCTCTATCATTATTCCCCCCATTTCCTGGACCTGTAAAGCATCCCAATTCAAGATATGTTTCTCATCAGGTACATACTTTTTAAGAAGAGATACATGGAAGACATCATGGATTCAGCTCAACTGGGGAGATAAGGCCAACCGGTATGCAACTGGATTAATCCTTTCCAATATCTCAAAAGGCCCAACATAACGAGGTGCAAGCTTAGTCTTTTTCCCAAACCTTATGGAGCTCTTGTGTGGCCTAACCCTTAGCAAGACTTTCTCTCCCACCTCAAACTCCCTTGGTGTCCTGTTCTTGTCTGCATAACTTTTTTGCCTATCTGAGGCTTCCTTCAATCTTTGCCTAGTTTCCTTAGTTTTTCTTTCCATTTCCTTCAACATATCTGGTCCAACAATTACCCTGTCTTCAAGACTATCCCAACTCAAAGGTGTTCAACATGGCCTACCATACAATTCTTCGAAAGGTGCCATCCCCAAAGATGTTTGATATGTATGATTGTAAGAAAAATCTACCAGAGGTAGGTAATCTTCCCATTTCTTCTATTGGTCCATGCAGTACATGTGAAGTAGGTCTTCCAAAATCTGATTTGTCCTCTCTATTTGACCATCAGTTTCAGGATGGTATGTAGTACTAAAATTTAGTTGAGTTTCCAGAGCCGATTGAAGAGTTGTCCAAAACCTTGAAGTGAATCTAGCATCTCTATCTGATATTATTTTCTCTGGCATTCCATGCAACCTAAATATTTCCTTAACAAAGTGCCTTTCCAAGGTAGGTACATCATCCGTCAGATTCCCTGGTATAAAGTGTGCCACCTTAGTGAGTTTGTCAATTACCACCATTATTGTATCATGCCTAGAAGGTGACATGGGTAACCCTTGCACAAAATCCATGCTAATAACTTGCCACTTGTGTTGAGGTACATCATGTAATTGTAATAATCCAGCTGGATGTCTATGCTATGCCACCCAAACATTTAGCCACATACTTGACTATGTCATTCCTCATCCCTTGCCAAAAGTATAGCTTCTTTAGATCTGCATAAAGTTTGTTAACCCCCGGGTGCCCTGAGTAAGGGGCATTATGAGCCTCTGAAAAGACTACCTTCCTTAAGTCCCCTGAACTAGGAACATAAATTCTATTATTGTATCTGAGTAATCCATCTTCATCTAATGTATACCCTTCAATCTTAGGATTTGTTGGATCGTATTCTAAAGTCAATTTGACTTGCTCATACCATGGGTCATGTCCCTGCTCATCCATTACTTGCTTTTTGAAAGAAATTTTGAATGTTGCTATAGTCATCAAGTGTCTCCTCCTACTTAAAGCATCTGCCACCCTATTTTTTTTCCCCTTAATATATTCAATTTCAAAATCATATTCACTTTGAAACTCTAACCACCTTCTTTGTCTAGCATTTAAGTGGGGTTGGGTAAAGATGTACTTTAGTCCTTGGTTATCTGACTTTAACTCAAAGGGCTTCCCTAGTAAGAAGTGTCTCCATTTGTGTAGGGCATGCACAATCACTACTAACTCTAAGTCATGGGGTGCATAATTAACTTCATGAGTCTTCAGCTTCTTGGATTCGTAAGCTACTACCCCTTCATCTTGGATAAGTACTCCTCCTAAACCTTCAATAGAAGCGTCAGTTATGACTGTGAAGTGTCCATTTGGATCTGATACCTTTAAAATGGGTGCTAAAGTTAGTTTTCCCTTCAAGATTTGAAATTCCTTATCACTTTGCTCTGTCCACACAAACTTTTTACCCTTCCTCTGCAATGAGGTGATGGGGTTTGCTATCTTATAGAATCCTTCCACAAACCTCCTATAGTACCCTGCTAGCCCCATAAATCTTCTTACCTCTGAAACATTTTTTGGCCATTCTACTATTGCCTTTATCTTATCTAGATCAACTGCTATTCCTTCCTTTGATATTATATGCCCAAGGTAGTGAATCTTTTCCTCGAAGAAGGCACATTTTGATAGTTTCCCATATAACTTATGTTCCCTCAACCTTTGCAAAACCATTTGTAGGTGTACTAAATGTTCCTCCTCATTCCTAGAGTAAATCAAGATGTCATCTAGAAATACCAAAACAAATTTGTCCAAGTAGTCATGAAGTACACTATTCATTAGGTTCATAAATGTAGTTGGGGCATTGGTTACACCAAAAGGTACTACTGTGAATTCATAATGCCCATATCTAGTCCTGAAAGTTGTCTTCAGGATGTCCTCCTCTTTAATTCTGAGTTGATGATATCCTGATCGGAGGTCTATCTTCAAGAAAACTGCTGCTCCTTTCATTTGGTCAAAAATATCCTCTATTTGAGGTAAGGGATACCTATTCTTTATTGTGACCTTGTTCAACATCCTATAGTCAATGCATAGTCTTAAGGTTCCATCGTTCTTCTTAACGAATAAGACTGGTGCTCCCCATGGTGATACACTTGGCCTTATTAATCCCTTAGCTAAGAGTTCCTCTAATTGCATTTTGAGCTCTTGTAATTCAGTTGTGTTCATTTAGTAAGGTTCCCTTGATACTGGTTCAGCTCCTGGTAGTAAGTCGATAGAAAAGTCAAACTTCCTTTTAGGGGGTAAGCCGGGTAATTCTTCTAGAAATACATCCTTGAATTCTCGTAAGAAAGGGGTATTTTCAAAGGTTGGGGTATTTTCCTCTTCTCCTTCATCAATTTCAACCATATAGATTAGGCCTCCTCTTCTTCTTTCCTTCTTTAATTGCATGGCTGATATGGTTTCTATATTAATGGGGTTAAACTTTCCTTGGATTTTGACAATTTTCCCCCCATCATCCAAACATTCAACGACTTTGTTATAGCAATCTACATTAGCTTGATGATCTGTTAACCAAGTCATTCCAATAATTACATCATATAACCCTAGGGGTGCCACATAGAGATCTACCCTTGTTTCAAACTCAGAAAATTGTACCCTTGCCCTCGTCAAACACTTAGTTACTTCCCTAGTTGCCTTATCCCCATATTGAACCGTCCATGATGACTCCATCTGATTAACTTTTAATGCATATTTGCTTACTAATTTAGGTGAGATGAAACATTCAGATGACCCAGTGTCAATTAGAATTGAAATTGGTTGTTCAAATAGTGTACCTGTAGTTTCCACGGAAACATTCTGGAATCTTGCTCTTCAGTTCCTAACTACTGCATGAATCCTTTGTTGAGGCCCTTGTTGTGGTTGATTGGCCCTAATTTGACCTTGCATCCTGGGACATTCTCTAGCAAAATGGTTTCCCCCACACATAAAACATCCACCTGGAGGACCCCTCCTGCCTTGATTCCTAGGGGGATCATTCCTTGTTTCATTGGCCCTGGGTAGATAATTTATCATGTTCTGCTAGTCATTCATATTATAATTTCCCTTATTATTATTGCCCCTGTTATTATTATTATTTCCATTCCTCTAATATTGATTAGGGGGTGGCCTTCTTTCAGAAGAATTGTTCCTTTGACTTTTGTTGAAGTTAGTGTTCCCCGTGAATTCCTGCTTCCTTTTAAATGAGTGGTTCCCATTATAGTTTAGCCTTGCTATTTTTAGGGATTGAATCTTTCTCTCCTACCTTAGGGACTTTTCAAGTACTTCGTTCATGTTTTTGGGTCCATGCATGTCAACCTCTGCCCCTATGTTGGTATTTAGTCCCAAAATGAACTTCCTCGCTTGACCTTCTTCATCTTTCTGGTACATAGGTACGTACTTAATCAATTTGGCAAACTTATCCCAATATTGTTGGACTGATAGGGGCCCTTGTCGTAGATTATGGAACTCTGTCACCTTCTCATCAAAGAACAATTGAGGGAGCCACCTTTTTTGGAAGTGGTAAACAAATTGATCCCATGTGATCGTATCCCTGCTATACCCATTTTGCTCCTTGGTGTTGGTCCACCAACTAGCCGCCTCCCCTATGAGTTTATAGGAACCCCATAAGGCCTTGGTTGTTTCGCTAAAATCTCTTAGTTCAAAATACTTTTCCATTTCATTTAACCAATTTTCAGCTCCTTCGCCAATTTGCCTCCCATCGAACTTAGGGGGGGTGATTTTCTTCAAATCCTTAGAGAGTTCCAATATGTTATTTTCTTTTCTATTGTCCATCACATTCCCTTGATTGCTACCAGGGTTCCCATTTTCAATTCCACTTCGATTTTCAATATCATTCTGCCTTGCCCTAAGGTCCTGCATTGATTTCTCCAAGAAGTTGATCTTATCCCTTTGTTCGGTTAGCAGGTTGATTATAGCCTCAACCCCATCTTCGTTATTCCCTTGGTTATGTTAATTCCGTTCATGGTTTTCCTCATGGTTTTCTTCATGGTTTTCTTCATGATTTTCCTCATAGTTAGCTTCCCTTTGTCTCCTAGTGGTAGCATGTCTTCCATTTCCCCTTCCCCTTCCTCTTCCTCTTCCCCTTCCTCTAGCCATCTAGGGTTTTACCTAAAAATTAAATTATGTAGTTAGTTCTTGATTTAAGATTTTATAATTTAATCTCTACCATTGCAAGACACTCCCTTGGTTGTGTAAATTGAAGTGAGCACAAGGCCTAGATTTGAACCTTTGCTCTGATACCACATGTAATAACCCACTATACTTTGTAATAACCCACTATAGTTAGCCCAACAAAATTTTGACCTCTTTTTTTTTTTAATATTTAATTTAATCATTTGTGTTTGATTCAATCGCATACTCTGGGCATCCATCCATTTGGATTAGGCATTCATCCACCCAGGATGAGCATCTAACCATACGGGTTAAGCATCTGTCCATACGGAACAAAAGGTTTCATCTATCCAATACGAGATAGGCATCTACCCATACAGGGTAGGCATCTATCCAATTGGGAGAGGAGGTACTCTGGCCAGAGACTTAGATTCATCAGGACCATTCGGGTCCTGAGCCACTCACTAAGTACTACACTCCTCTAATAGGAGTGCACCGAGGTCGCCGTCCTTGGAATTTGGCTTAAAGCCTCAGAAAGTCAAGCGAATCCATACAGGATTCCTTTCGAGTATGCATTGAATTACTTTTTCTTTTATTACACTTATATTTCAAATTAAGATTCTTCACAATCCTTCTTCTTACCAAACCTAGACCCCATCCACAAACGCCTGAGTATTAGGGACAACTTCGTCCCTAGAATGCCTACATACCCATTTCGGTATGGGATCAAGACGTAAAGTATGTAGTTCTATTTTCTCATCTATGGTTTAATGTAAACCATTTGGTGGGTACACAACCCTTTCTAGGGTCAATGTCCCAGACAGTTTCTCTACAGTTGCTACCCATGATGGTAGCACTTAAAGAAAAAGGCTCAAGATGGCCTATTTCTTGTGGCCTAAAACAACTAGGTCCTAATACCTATCATAAGTGTCACCCTTGACCCAATTGTCAATGGTCAACAACTCTTTGAGATTAAATCAAATTTATAAAAGCATTTCACTCAATCAATCCTAAAGGGGTTTACTATGGTTTAACTCAGCGGATGTAAAATCATTTAAGGATTATCTTATTAGATTATCGATCCAAGGGGGATTACCCTCCCCTTGGATTTTAACTTCCAAGTGTCCCTTATTACTCCCTGACGATTTATAGGGATGATGCCACAGACATCGTTGATGCAGCTTTATTAGGCGTTAAGTGCAGTAGTTCAACACGATGGCATTACCTGTAAGCATGACCCAAAGGCACCGTAAATACCAAACACTGCTAGGTTTTTGTTTTCCAACTCCCTTTGTTTAGTTTTCCAACTAAGAGGCTATGAAAACTTTTAATTAGCATCATGCTTGAAACAATTATGAAATGAACGTGCATAATTAGACATTGCAAAGCTTAAATAATTGAAAAAAACTACTTCTATGGGATTCATGAACCACTTGAAAACCAAATTATTTAATATTCAAAACTTGAAATATAACTTGCACAATAATGACAATTATGAAACTCGCATATTAATAATTAAACGTGTAACTTGCATGAAGATGATGAAAATGTAACTTGCTCATCAATAAATGCAAATAATGTATAAGTAATTCGCATGATGCAAGGATAGTGTCATTTACATGCAAGATTAAGCAAATGTTATTTCTATCACATAGAGTCATTAGTTCAAAATAAGCAATTAGTTTAGACATTAGACAATTTGGGTCAAATCATAATATTATGAATTAATTGTTTCTAATGAATCTAAAATACCAACTAAGTAATCCAATAAATCTCAATTAAATTGAAGGATTCCAATTATTAAATTTGATATATTTTTAATTTACAATTATAAATTTACTAAAGATAAATAATTTATAAATTTATCTAAGTTTAACTTTACTAAACTAAAATTTAAATTAAATAAATTATTAACAAAATCCAATTGCAAAAATAATTTTTGGTAGTGACTTTTATTGCCAAGTGGGAGTGGGGGCCACGAGTCCCGTCACCACTGCGGACCTACAGGTGCAAGCCCGCAGTGATGAGGGGACGACCGTGGGCCCCTCCACTCCCTCTGCGGCCATTGTCGTAACAGTGACCACAGGGGTAGTGGAGAGTACCACTCCCCGATGGGTTTAATAACTCCGCCCCCTCCTACGTTGACTGATTAAATTTATTTTATGTAAACAATTTTTTTTGTAACCTACTTTATTTTATTTTATTCTCTTTTTTTTATTGTACAAATTAAATATTAATATATATATATATATATATATATATATATACGGTTTTATTCCAGTTCTATTAACAATTTAAAAATGTTATTATAAAAATACAAATAAGAATCTACTCACAAGCATGAAAGATAATAGAGAAAATTATTTCAGATGATCTCACAAGACCCCAAAAAAAGATACACTGTGCTTGAATTTGAGGCAGCAATACAACAGAGAACTAAATTACCACAGAGATAGATAGATGTATAAATTTTGATTTCACAGTGATCATATTCAACAAATTTGCCTTATGTTGAGATAAACATAAATTTTTATGATGAGTTTGTCAGGAAATTAACATTCACAGAGGGAGAGAGATTTCTGAAAAGAAATAAATAACAAGATAATATTTTTTACAGAGAGTTTATACAACAATATTGAGAAGAATTCATATTTGAAATACTATTTCACATAGCGAGATTTCTCAATACAAATGATTATATGCATAGAGAAAGAAACTATTTATAGAGATAAATGAATTTTGAGTTTAAAAAAAAAAAAAAGTAGAGATTTTGAAAAGCACGATTTTCCAAATTCAAGATTTTCTCTAGATTTCAAAAAGCAGAAAAAAGTAGAAGTCTGATTTCTTTCTTTTCTCTAAACAGATTAACAAATAAAAAGAAATCTGCATTTGCATGTTTGAAAAGTACTTTTATCAAATGCATTTCTTTAATGAAAAAATAGATTTTCCTTTCTAATAAATCTATCTAACAATTAAGTAATAATTTCCTTCAGAAAATTATATTCAAATAAAAGAATCTAAGAGGAGATATTTCCTTTTGAAAATATAAAATTTACATAAGCAATCAGCAAATGGAAAAGGGGGAACCTGGAGAAGCCTTTTGATGTTGAATCCTCTCCAAATCCTCTCCAAATCTCAAATTGCACCTATGAAACTGCTACATATTCCCTTTGAGGTTTCTGCTTCTTCTTTAGAAAACCTTTACCCTTTGCAGATGAACTAGAGGGTTCTATTACAGCAGGAGGTGTCTTCACTGGAGCGAGAGAAGGTCTTGCCACCTTTACCTTAACTGGAGCAAGTGCAGTCTTTTGTTTCTTCGCTTTCTCAATTGCATCCCTCACAACTCTAACTCTCTCCCAAGGGTGACCTTCTTCAACAAGAATGTCTCCACAATCTTTGCAACTTTTCTCTTTCTTGTTGGTTTGGTGAACTTAGTATGCAACTTCATTGATTTCTCTTGGCAAGTTTCGAACCTTTTTTCTTTGGTCTCTAGTGAAGCTTTTAACAAATTTTGTGCGTAGGCATCCAAAGTGGCTTCATCAACCTCATACCCCATAGGCATTATCCATACTATCCAGGGTTGAACCACTTCCATAAGACATTCATCTTTGTTCACCATATAACAGATTGTCCCCTCATATTTCTTTACAATTTCTTTGGGGATTTTGACTGTTTGTTTCATTTTGTCCTGAAAGGTTTTGAAGAAAGCTCACAAAGCAGCATTCTGATTATCCTTGTTGCCAAGTCTATCAAGCCCCTACTTTATCTATTGAGCCACCAGTCTATCAAAATCCCATTGTACTCTACTGGTTCTGAGGATCTGATTCATGAAATAGAGAGCTAGACAGATAACCAAAGAACCAAATTTGAAGACATGTTTCTTATCCTGCTTAATTTTCTTCATATTTATCATCAACTCCTCTAATAGCACACTACACATGTCATAATGAGCATCTTTCTTGACCATCTAATAGGCTACATGGATAGCAGTGCCAGATACAAAATTCAGTCGGTTAGACTGGTATACTTTGTAACCAATGACCATTGCAGCAAATTTGACATCCTCCTCCTTGATTGTGTTGATTTTCATTGATCGCCCATCAAATTCTGCATCGGCTAATTTGTTCACTATAGGGTTTGTGACCTTGCATAACCCTGGCTTGTCAATAGTTTGATTCAAATATGTTACCACCTTAATCACATCAACAATGATCTTGTATGGTTGGTCAAGCCATATAAATTCAACATGGATCATGCTTAGTACATACCTCACCCATTCCTTCTTATTGAATGTCCGAAAGTTTACAAATTGAGTGAAAGCCTTTCTCTGCAATTATGCAAATTCTGGCTTAGGGTTTTCAATCTCATCCATGATGTTGTCAATATAAAGATCCAAAATATCCTTAGAGCCAGTTTCCTCAATCTCATAGTGAATGTAGGCTTGAGCATCATCAACGTGCAAAAATCCATGCGAAATGAAAAAGAAAGCTCCAATCGGGTCGACTTCCATGGATTTGTAGGGGTGTTTCTTGAACACAAGATGAGTCATATCCTTGAGTTCAACAACCAAAGGGGTAGCAATGGAAGATGAGGATGCCATTTCAAATTTTCAAAAAATCGAACTCAGAAAATATTCTTCGAAAAATACCTCAACCGACTGATGAATGCCCTAGATCGCTCGTTGATCACTTTTTCTCTTTGATTGCCTGAAAACCTTGATCACCTTGTTCTTTAGCTCAAAAACACTATTCACAAAGTGAAGAATGATTCTTGTATTTGCCCTTTTTAACTTTGCAAACCCTAATTTCACTTTGAAATAGATGCACCTCAGATATCCAACCGGATGCCCTGTTCAAATACCGGATGCCAGAATCAGCCATCTGAATCCTGGATATCAACTGAAACTCAATTCTTACCATCTATAATCCATCGAGTGTAGATCTCATCAAGGGGTACTACAAGTTTTGCATTCGTTTTCTACCCCTTAAGGCCAAAATCCCTAGTTACCGGATGAAGGTTCTGCACCAGATTCAAGTACAGAGACATTATTTCCTTAGATTTATCCTTCTTTACCCACATCTTCTTATGTTGATCTCTGATCTCATCTACTTTTGCCTTTCCCTTTTCATATGATTTGTTCTTGTCAATCGAAGCACTATTTTTGCTTTTGAAGATTTTTGCAATATGACTGGTTTTATTTCATGCTCTGCAAACAACATTATTCTGCATAGGTCTGAATTTTATTTGATTTGGTCTTGTCCTGCACTGATTAGAGATATGTCCAATCATTCCATAAGAATAGCATCTCTTATTTTGAAGGTTATTTATTACTACTCTACACATATTTGACTTGTGTCCAAAGTTATTGCATATGAAATACTGACCAATAAAGGTAGGAACATTATTCATGTTGTTTATCATATTGTTATTGTTCATCATTTCGTTATTCATCCTACTTCTAAACTGACTCGCCATATGACCAAACTTGTTGTAAGTAAAACATCTACCATTGAATTTATGAGCATTAGGTTGTCTTACTGGAGGATTCTTGCTCTTCTTATGATCAGGTTTTACATTGCCTTGTCCAGATTTTGAGGATTCACCTTTCTCAAATCTTAGGCCTCACATATCCTTTCCATGTCTCTGACTTTCCAACATCTCATCAAGCCTTGCTGAATTGGCTTTGAATTTATCTTTGTATTCATTGGCAGTAGAAAATTCATCCCTCAAGGTAGCAATCTGTCTTTCAAGTTCTTGACCATTATTCCTTGATTGTGTCAGCTCAAGCTTCAACTGATCATTCTAATAGGTAAGCCTAAAGAATTCATCAGCTCTTTCCTTGAATGATTGTGCCAGATTCTCTTCATTCTTCTTTTGGTCCTCAATCTCCTTAGTCAGCCCTCATCACAATGGATTGCATCTCATTCTTCAAAGCAACATTCTCTCTCTCAAGCTTGTTAACTTCATCAACTTTGTCCTCGAATTACATGATTTGATCTTCTTTCTCCTTCAACTTGTCAATTAATTCCTTCCTCTTCTCTCTACAGACACATGCTTGATCCTTTAGCTCACTAATAAATTCATTAGCAACATTCAAGTTCTTCTTCAAGGTACAAATCTCATTTCTAGTTGCATCAAGATCCTGAAGCGCCACATTGAGTTGTCTCTGAAAACTAGAATCCATTAAATCAATCTCCCAGATCTTCCTTAAGCGATTAAGATTCCTTAGAGGAACTAGGCTCTGATACCAATTGTTAGAATCTGGGATCACTGAGAGGGGGGTGGGGGGTGGTGAATCAGTGATCTACCAGAAGTCAAATCCACAATCTTATTCTTTATCCATCGGTTAGCAATGCATAATAGAAAAAAAAATAAACATGCAACAAATAATCCACAAATCCACAACACTGAAATTTTTACATGGAAACCCGGAAAGGGAAAAACCACGGTGGGGTCAAAATGCACAATATTCATATACTATGGCTAGGAGTACATAAATATTACGTAAATAGGGAATGCATTTGCATTCAGGCTCACTACCTAGAGCTCACTGCTCAATTATAATTGTCTGGAAGGCTACAACCTTCAGGAAAGTCTCACTAACTTACAATTTGATTAAAATGAGGAAATACAATGAAATTAACTCTCAAGTAGCATCTATCAATGCAAGAATGAGTTCCGATTAAGCATTGAATCTCTAACTGTCTTCACTCTGCTGAATACTCTGTTTCTGCCTCAATCAGCTACCGGATTGTCTGAAAGAAAAGTGTGCATGTGAAACCGTGCTCAATTGCACCAAAATGGATCACCACAATATTATTACCTCCAAAACCAATCGCCAATTCGATCTTATATATCTGGTCTTAGCACAAAAGTAATTTCCTTCAAGTCGACTTCAAGAAGTGTAACGTGTAGCTCCGAGTTAGCTTCAATCTCGAACAAAACATAGCACCAGACCAAAAGAGTGTATTCACATGCTTCCTAAGGATCTTTCCATTCATCAAGAACACAAAATCAACCACCAAAATTACTGCAATCATCAAAAAATGTTCCTAACCAAAACATCACTGAGAAACCCTATTTTACTGGTTAACTCCAGCTTCTGGATAAGATGAATCATGACCGCCGAATCGAGTCTCCAAGAAGAGTTGCCATCAATGAAAACCCTAGACCATAAATCAAGAATCGAAGATCACCAGATGAGTGTCAATTGCCAACAATAAATTGGTTTTTGTTGGTACCAATAACAATGCTGAATTGGAAGCTCTAAGCATTGGTCTGGACTTGGCTATTTCTCTTAATATTAAAAATATTACTATTGAAGGTGATTCCATATGCACGTTTCATGCTATGATGTACAAGTAGGTGCATAATTGGTGATTGCATTATCTTCTTGATGGCATTTTGTTGCAATTAAATTTTTTAATTCTTATGAGATATCTCACTGCTTTAGAAAGGCTAATATTGTTGTAGATTTATTTCAAGAAGCGATAGGTTGTAATCTTCTGTCCATGATTGCATGATGTTATCATTTATTTTAGTTGGTCTTATTACTTATTGAGACAATTCATTAATTATCATTTCTTGCAAATATTTAATGTATTTGGTGAATGCCACATATGCAAGTACAACATTTTGATTCTCATTATGGTTATTTATGGCATTATTTGGCATTTATTTCAATGTGACGTTATCAACCAAGGGCCACCATCTTTACTTCGTTGGCACGATTTTTTTTGTTGAGAGGACTTGGATTATTATACTTTATGACAACCTTTGATATATTGCGGCACGTTCGAATTATTAATGCTTTTTAAATTTTTATTTAGTTTTTAGTTTTTAGGGTCTTTGGCAGTTTAACAATTTTTAGGAAATTTGGCATTTTTTATTTTAATGGATTTTTTGGAATATTAAGATGTATGCATATTATATCGAGATTCATCATGAGGTAAAATAGGAACTACTATCATTCAAACTCCACAAAACATTGAATGCAGAAATGATTCAAAAATAGAGCATTCATTCATTTATTAACAAGATAATCATTCAAAAAGTAAATGTTTATGTCAAGATATTATTTCTAAATCATTTCATAATTATAATAGATAAGTATAAGAAGTTATCAAAATTATTAGTTCCTAAGTGCCAAATGCCCTCAAAATACCAAAATATAAAAGTTTTTTTTTTTAAAATCATGAAATTTAAATGCCATTATTTATGCCTTATTAGTAAGAACCACAACACCATGAATTAAACATCACACTATGCTATTCTTGTCATATTTACAATCTTTATTATATCACCTTCTTGTTAGAAACACTATTAGCCTACATTGTTTGTTCTTGCCCATAATACCTGCATAAGAAATAATTGCCACCCTCCTTTTATCAACTGTCACCCTATTAGCCTTTCTCTTAGTCACTATTTCTAAAATAGAGGGTATGAGAAAGGTTAAAAAAAATAAAAAATTCTTTGAATAAAAAACCAAACCACAAAATGTTTAAATTGTTAAAAACTCATGAAGAAATAGGGGTTTCAATCTAGTTTAGTTTGGATCAAATTTTGAGGTGATTTATGAGGAGAGTGGTAATTATCCTTGAGAAAAAATGAAGGTTCCCTCATAGAATGTTAAACTTGAATTCTCCCAAAAAAATCCTTGATCAAACATCATTTAGAAGTATGCAATGTCAATATTTGAATGCTATAGGAAATAAAACTAAATTATGAGAATGCAAAAAGTTATTTTTTAATTTGTGGTATGCATGGCAAAGATGGATATGTCAAAGTGATTGGATCCATGTGTGGTCTTTTTGTACTTTGTGTTGATGTGCCTTTTGACATAATCAACATAGACTAAGTATTTTACAACTCAATCTCTCATGAAATAGGTGAAACTGCAATGTTCTATACATCCCAAGGTCTCTTTGGTTTGAGCACGATGATGTGAGATTAACTAAGTGTGCATATGGCTTGTTTGTTCAACAGACCTTGTTGGTAAACAAGCTGAAATGTGAATTCCCCAATCTCTTAATCTTAAAGGATTATAAATAAAGTAAAAAGGGTAGATCAAGGGTTGCAAGAAAATGAATGAGCAATATTCTTAAACCCACATTATCGACAAAATCCATAAAAGCATTATGTTTATGAATCACTTAATATGTTAAACTATTAGTTCAAAACATGAAAATGAGATGAAGGAAACTTCAATAATAATAACATTCACTCACATGTTCATCATTGAATTCAACTAACATGAGAGATGCACAAGTTGATTACAATGACAAAGATGTTTAATAAACTTCAAAATCAATTGTGGATTAAGAATGACACAATAAAAGAGAAGTATCAATCAATCATGTGATACATCGAACAAATTTGTAAGCTACGAATTGCATTTCCATTGAGTCTTCTAAAATATACTAGTAAAGTAGTGGTATCTAGTCTACAACTTCTTGTTAAATATATGCTAAAAGTAACTAAATGCTTGAAATAAAGAAATTGCTTCTATTACTAAACTAATTCAGACCTCAATTCATCAATTCATGAACCCCCAAAATGAATTGCAAAATTACATTTATAAAGGATAACCTTTTTTCAAAATTAGGGAAGTCAACATACATGTTGTTGACCTATAATGAAAGTAAAACCATTAGTTAACTCACCCAAAAGAAGGATGAGTCCCCAAAAACTTGGAATGTGAAGTTGGTAGGCTTTGAAATTGTTAGTTAAACTAAGACTTCAATTCTTGCCCTTGGAAGAAATTTTCTAAATGTTGGTTGAAGAGGAGCTTGGATTATTGAACTAGAGATCACCGTGGAGTTGAAAGGTACAATTGTTGGAGTTTAGGGGAGTTCACCCAAAATATGAACTGAAGTTAACTCCCCTTGATTTTTTTTAATCATATTTAGATACCAAATCAATTGAACAAAAGAATCTTTGAAAGAATAAAGAATATGCTTTGGGATTTGAATTCAAAAAATGGTTTATTGCTTATGCTTCTTCTTTTACTCCCTATAAATTATCAAGAAATAAACTAAGGACTCCTTGTTGAGTCCATCTATCCATTCAATCTTAGACTTTGCCACCCTTATAGCTTATTTTAAATTTTTTTCATAGTATCTTCTAAGGTAACTATAATCTTAGCTATCTGTTCCACTAAGAGGATTAAATATAAGCACTCATTCAAAACTTGTTCATCAAACTTCCTACTAGGATGAAACTTATTTTCAACTAATTTATCCCAATAAGACAATATGAAATCTTTTTTTTTCTAACTTACCCAAGTTTGTTCTATGCAAATGGCCTCCGAGATTGACTGCTATAAAACCTTTGTAAGCTTGGTGTTCTTGAAGCATGGGAGCATGGTAATTTATCATTTCATTATTGTATTTCTTCATAATTACCTATTTGAATTCAAGGTCATCCAAGATACTTTGAATAAAACTGAAACCTTCTTCCACAAGGATGTTTTCTTCTGTAATCCCCTCTTCCTTCAATTCTTTGATTGCCTTTAGTAAATCAATCTATTTTTCTTATCTCTAGGATTTTATATCCTATTGACTGGCTATAGTATCCCATTCACTGGCTAAAGTCGTCATTTCCACTTTTGCGTTTCATGCCTCTTTATATACATAATTTAAAATAATAATAATAATCTTACCCAATTGTTGGGTAGCCCAAGTATCCATTATAGTTGCCTTATTCTTCATTGCATATAAACAATCCATTTTTACTTGTAGGATTAATGAAGATACCTCTATCCTTGTAGGTCAGGAGGTCAAGGGAGTGATTAGGTCTTTAATAAATTATTTATATTAATATGTGTGTCCCCTTAATTGTTGCTTTGATTGATGTTCCTTATGACTCCTTGACTTAATTATCTTTGTGACAACATCCAATGTAGTAAAATCTCCCCATTTGGTCTATTTTCCTAAGTTGACTTGGGTAACCTGATAATTAGAGGGAGACATTTCCCTATCATCTTTGTCTATAGTAGGAGCAACAATGTTAGAAATTGTTTCTCCCTTTTCATTTCTTGAAGTGACATATAGAGTCCTTGCTCTCTTGGATTTCCTTGGGTTGTCTATCTCTGTGATCATTTCCTATAGAGTTACCCTTTTTAGTATTTCCTTCTTCCTCTTCTCAAAGTTAAACTTGAGCCATGTCGGAGCCTTGAGAACAATCCCTTCCTTAGTAGAGGTTCCCTCACTAGTCATTCCATGGTTTTGGTTCCTTGAAGAGTCTTGTTCTTTATTGTTTTTTCTTCTACTCTTGGAGGAGTACACTTAGGAGGTGGAGGTGGTTGTGAAAGAGAGTCTTCTTCTTCTTCTTCTTCTTCTTGTATTTTTTCTAGCTCCTCCATCTTCATGTTTTCTAGTTCCTTTGTATTTTTGATGAACTCTTCTTGATGTTTCTAAGTAAGAACCAAACTAGAGGATTGTTGATCTATTTTCATCTCTTCTCCTCTAGACTCTTCTAGGATTTTTCTCTAATCATTATTTGCCTATTATGGTTCAATAACTAGAATCTTCACATTAAGAGTTGTCTCTACGTTTGGTTTTTTAGAACTCCCTTGTGTTTTCTCTATTCCAGTTGTATCATGGCTCCCTTCTACCTCTTTAGTGGATGTTAAATTTATTGTGACTTGAGGGGGAGTCTTTTGTTTTCTAACTTTGGGTTTTTGACTTTGCTTTACCTCCTCGTCTAATTTTTCTCTTCATCATCATTAATATCATGAATCTCCACTTGATTTGTATCTTGAGAAGGTGTTTGTTGTGAAGAAGTTGTTGCAAAAACATTTGGATCCACTTCTTCCTATGCTCCTTCTTTGAGATTCATGCTTATTGTTGTTCTTACAAGGCCCATGGATGTTTGGGCTTCTATGGACAATCCTACTATAACTTCGCCTCTACCACCTTCTTAAGGACTTGACATTCCCTCGTTTTCTCATCTAACTTCTTGAAAGCTATCTTTTTATTTAGGGCCTATTGGGGTATCCTCCTCATCTTCTTGTGACTTTTGTGCCTTATCATGCATATTTTTATCTTGGTGACCTTGGACTAAGGATTCCCAATACTCTTTCCTTTATGCCTATTTTTTATCTTCTAGCTTTGGCAGTCTCAAGTTGATCCATTGCACACTCCTATGAAACTACTTCAATGTTTGTGTCATTCTCTTTAGACCATCTTATAAGAGAAAGAGGTCTTTGATCAACCTTGTGTTCATCACATATTGGGTCAAGTATTTCTCCCTCATCAAATAATCCATTGAGAATATCCTTATCAACATCATATGCCTTCATTTGAAAGATAATTAATCTACAATACCTTCTTTTTCTTGCATCAAAATCATCTTGTAAACCAGTCCAAAAGTCTTCCAACATAGGTTGATGAATTGGGTAAGTATTGGGCATCAAAGTCTTCAACTTTCCCACAAGATCATGGGCCTTTCTTTTTCATTCATAACAAGGGAGATTCATCACTTGGAGCTAATGGATTGTAGTCTTGGTCATTTGTAAATTTGAGCATTCATAAAACCCTAGTTTGAATAGAAATTTGACTCTAGGTTTATGTTTCAATGCTAAGAGAGCTTGGAGCTCTACAATCTACCTACTAAACTCTAGTAGAATTGCTTTGTCATTGCAAGGAGGGAGGAGGATCATCTCATTATGCAAACCATTGAGCCTTATGTAAGTAGACCTAGGAGATGGATAAACCAATTTCCATACTTGGAGATAAGTTCCATTGCTCCTTTGGATAATCTATATCCAACATCTCTGATTAGTCTATTGATCATTGCATATATAAAAGCATCATTAAACTTTTTGAAGTGATGTTATGCTTTCTTCAAGGGTAGTTGTGTGAAATTCTCCCATACTCTAATTGTCCCTGATCCTTCTCCTCTTCTACCTCATCCATCTAAACTACGGAAGACACGTGTCCTTGCTACCAACCAAATCACATAAGAGGTCATGAAGAACCTCTTGGTTGATGTCACTTTGCACATATGTTCATGCATATTATTTGATATCAATTGGTCCCATTCAAAGAAGTATTCACCTCTTGGGGTGGTGGTGATGTAGTAGAACATCCAGGGATGATAATGTTGAGATTCCTTTGTACCAAATTCTCTAATAAGCATTGTTGTCAAATCTAGCATTGCATCCTTGAAGTTAGATGTATGAATCTTATCAGTTACTTTATTTCTAGACTTCTTTGGCTCCTTTAATCACACTTTGTTCAAATGCTCTTTATTTTTTTCCACTTTTCCTAGATATTCCTTCAGGGCTTCATTCTCATTAGTCTAGAGAACAACATCATATTGTGGGATCCTTAAAGTTTGGGCAACCATGTTTGGAGATAGGTCTACTATTACATGGCCCTTATCATCCACACATTATCTTGCGACTTGATTGTAATGTTGGGCAATGGTCATGATTAACTCCAAGCTCTACACTGCTTGGGGGAATATAATTGCATGGCCCAACATTGACCTGTCTATTCTCTAATAACTAGGTATGATCTCAAGATGTCTTCATTGCCTCCTGATTGATCTTCTCTAGCTTGAGCTCAACCTTGGTCTTCTACCATGCTGATTTCTACAACTTTGACTTCCTCCTCAAACATCTAGTATACCTACATGATCAAGAGATAAGATTACTAACATCAAAATAAAATTTGAAATGTTTCCTTTTAAGCAACTTTAGTTTCTCGGGAGTTTTGGCATTCTCAAGGATTTCATGTTTTGGGAACTCGGGAACTTCGGGGTTCAGGGTTTCAGGAAAATGTTTTTCCTCATGATTTAGTTATTCTAATCACCTGAGGTTCAAAGCCCCAGAATGATAAGGCTTTCACTCAAATCTCAAGGTGTAGGGATCAAAACTTTGCAAGTTATGAGCCTTGGAAGTTTTAAAATATTTCTGACCCTCTAGGTCCAAGGTTCTAGAAATTATCTTTTACTTCATATGTATACCTTGAGAAGTGGGGTTTCAAGATTCTCACAATTTATTATGTTTTAGTCATGATCATCCTTTGAGTCCCAAAATATTGACACAAATACTTCCTTCATTAAGTGTGAGTTTCAAGGTTTCAAAAACCCAGGATCCGAATGGTTTTAATTCCTTAGATTGGCTCGGGCTCTAGAGTCCCCCCAAAAAAGTTTTAGCAAAGAAACATTCAGGTTTTGAGGAACATAGAGTTTGGGGCTTGGAAAATGTTTATTCTTGGGGAGTCTCGGGGTCTAAGGTCTCACATTGAATGCTTTTTTATATATCATTGTGGATTTGCAGGTTTTGTGCATCTAAGAAGGGGTCGCAAGTTCTAAAGTGGGTTCTTTTGTGAGGCCATTTTTGGACTTCACGGTTTTGAGAATTTGGGAATTCAAGGCTTGCTCTATCTATGGCTCACTAGGTTCTCCAAAGTCCAAAATTTTGAAGTTTTTAAGGTAGTTAATGTAAGTGATATTGTTTGTTCCTTGGGACTCATAGTTTCAAGGTACATCTCTTTGGCACTTTGGCAATTTGGAACAAAGGTGATCCCAGGGACCCAAGATTCAAAGTGTTTCAAGTTTTGAAGCATGTTATTCATCAAGATTTTTAGGGTTCGAGATCCTAAAATAAAGGTTATTAAAAAAAAAAGCCAATTTGTCTTAGGTCGAACTAGGATTTGTAAGTATAGCCCGTCAAAAAGGTAAGCCCTAGTAATCAAATTTCTCAATTTAAAAGGGCTAGGGCTTGTGGAGGCTATGCATAGGTCTAGGATTTTGATCTAAAATTCATGATATTGAGGGTTTCGACATGCGGGTCATGTGAGATTCAAGTATTCAAGGGTGCAACCACGAACCAGGGTTTGTGTTTCAAATCCCTGAATGGGAATCCATTATTCCTATTCTAAGAAAGCAAAAAAACTAATCTATGGAAAGAAAACCCCTAAATTAAGCAAGAACAAGCAAAAAATATTGAAAAAACAAGGAAAAGGAAACCAAAAAAAATAAAGAAAATGGAAGGGAAGAGTTGTAAACCAACCTCTACAAACAAAGAACAGAGAAGGGAGGGCACGAGAGCATGAAGGCACATGAAATCCATAGGATTAAGTGCTTGAATCAATCAAAGATGCACAAAACCAAGTTGCAAGAAGCTCCAGTCGGTCAAGGTTCACAAAGGGCACTTTAAAAATACAAGGTGAGTTTGAAATGAGTTGTCCTTTGGCTTATATAATCACTTTTAGGGCACAATAAATATGGTCATTAAGCCAAAGCATGTAGACGCTCAGGGTCTGAGGTCTCGAAGGCCAACACACAAGCTACACAGAAAACCGACATTTAGGGACTCGAGCTCCAAGTGTAGACACCTAAAATTGCCTTGTTTAATTAAATAAATAGCTTTATTTAATTAATTATTTTATCCTAATTCTTCTATTAATTGAATAAATCTTTATTTATTTAATTAATTCATTTATCCTCTTCTACCCTTATTTCTCATTTAAATAAATACATTTATTTATTTAAATTACCCTTTTCCTAAATTAAATAAATACTTTTATTTATCTAATTAATCCCACTTTCTCTATTAATTAAATAAATCTTTATTTATTTAATGAATTCATTAACCTTTTCCACCTATGACACATGTCATTCATCTCTTAATTCCTACACTACCTACCCTATTATTATTTTCTTATTTTCTCTACCTACCCTCTAATCTTAGCCGACCATTTATCTTTTACACCTCTCAATCTTATCCCTCCATTTCTTATAGTGTCTTCTATATAAGGAGATTCTTCCTTCATTATCAACCCTAATGAGATAATCATTCTAGTCGACCCAACTATGCTATTGAACTTTCATATGCGATCAAGCCTACTTACAACCACATTTCCATTCTTTGTTGAGCTCTTGTGCACACATAAAATCTGAGAGCAAATATGTCAAGCAAGATCAATGAAGATAGGAAGAATGGAGATCCAAAACCTATTGGACAAATGATGGTATAATATTTGTGATTTTATTTAATTTGCATTGTCTTAGGTAATCTTCATATGTTATGGTGGACCTTTGTTGTTGCTAGGCTAGGGTTTTGTGGTTGAATTCATTTAGTCTTTCAATATTGTTGTTTCCACTTTCACCTTAAACATTTTGGCACGCCTCGTGGGACATGGATTTTTGTTAGATCTATGTTTTTTTTGTAGGTTTTTCTAACCCTATATTGCTATTTTGTAAAACTATTTGGAGAATAACCTTGTACAACTAGGGTTTTGGACATAAAATCAAGATCTTGGAGAGATTTGATCCGATCTCACAAACAACATCAAATTTTGTTTGCAAGTTGAAGACAGTATCAAGAGCTCTCAAACCAAAATTCAGATCTATTGGAGCATATTTTAATTTTTTATGATTTTTTAATGAATTTTCATAAAAAAATAATTTTGAGAGCAAATGAGAAATTTTTTCAGATTTTCTTATATTTTTGGAAAGCTCTCTGATTTATACACAAGCTTTGTTCTTTGGGATTTTAATTTTGATGCAAAATATTTCCTCAAAAATTGGATCTTTAAACATTAGGGTTTTTCATTATTTTGATCATATCTCACAAACTGATTTGAATTTTAACATCTATTTTTTTTTGCAAGTCAAGAACAGTATCATAAATGCTCAATAATAATATCAGTGTTTTTAGATCATATTTGAATTTTCTATGATTTTTTTTTATGTATTTTCATAAAAAAAATATTTTTGAGAGAAAATTAGCGAGTTTTTCGGATTTTATTACATTTTTGGAAAGATCTCAAAATTATACATAGGATTTGTTCCTTTTTTATTTTAATTTTGATGCAAAATATTTCCTTAAAAAATGGATATTTAAAAATTAGGGTTTTGCATTATTTTGATTATATCTCACAAACTGCTTGTAATTTTTGCAGGAATTATTTTATGAAGCTTTGGAATGCTATCAGGAGTTTCCAGTTAAAAATTCAGATTTTCGGGATAAATTTTGCATTTTCTATGAATTTTTTATGACTTTTCATAAAAAATTAATTTTGGGAGCAAATTAGCAAATTTTTTGGATTTTCTTACATTTCTGGAAATGTCTTGAAATTTTACGAATGCTCTATTTTTTATGATGCAAAATAACTCATGAAAAATCAAATTTTTGAATTTGTCAAAAAACGCATTATCGAAGGCCCCTATTTCACAAAGTCTTTTGGATCTAAAATTTACCTAACTTGTGTGCTTGCAGGAGGGGTATTATTGCAAAACTACTAACAATTATTTGTTGCAAAATTTTTGTAAGGGTTTCTTTTGATTTTCATTGTGTGCCTTGTTTACATAGATTAGCAAACACTTCAATTAGTGCATTAAAATTGAACCAGTGTCTTTTGTGTCTTGGGCAATAGGCTCTTTTGTGTTAATCTTTAGAGGGCCTATCTCCCCATGTGGTCATTAGGACTACTAGTGAGGAGAGAATGACCCAAGTTGTAGCGAGGAAAACCCACCTCTTCCGAACCACTATAAATAACTGTATCCATGGTGAACGCCATGGGTAACGTGTGTTGATTAGTTCATACCAACACTATGTCTCCCCATAAACCTGTTTGATCAAATTTATTTGATCATTTGTAGGGTGTAACCCCTACCGGTTGGGAGTCTTCTGTATTTACAAAGCTGAAAGTGCCACATGTATGGCCTCATGAGCGGATGCCCTTACTAGCACCTTTTTGTTTTAGAAAGCCAAAATCATTCTAGTTGTTGGGGCAGGAGGTCGAACCTCTGGAGTGGCCCACACACATACGGTTCTTAGTAGAGATACAAAGTTCACCACGGGGAGTTTTCATAGGGACTGATGCTTGGCTTCCCCAGAGAAGTGAGTGCCGAGGGTGGAGCCAGTGGGATCAAGCATCTAAGTATCCACTCTGAATAACATAGCCTCGAGGGAAACCCCATGTGGGGTCAACAACTATTGTCCTGGCCAACCATAAGAATTGTGCTTGTCTTCTTTTAAACATTCAAGACCAAACATCATAAAATTGTGTCTTTTGTGTCTTCAAGTGTATGCAAAACAATTTTACATCAAAAAAAACACTTTTCTTTGAGTCAGTTTGAGTCTAAACACTTGCAAACATAGAGTCCTCATCAACATTGTGTCCTCTTGTCATGAAAAATGGTCACACATTCAAATTTGGTCATAACAACAACTTCACAAATTGGAAAAATTGTACTTAGATTTTAGAACTGCGTCTATGAAGGATACATGCACGTCTGTGTTCAGTATTGGGAAAAACTCACAATCTAGCAAACAATAGCAATCAATTTCAGAATTCTTGAGCTTCCTAAGTTACTTCTCTAGATTTTCATCTAGCATTCAACCTATTTTTGGGTCTCACGAAGTCCATCATTGCTTTACACCTTGTATTACATTCATAGTTCTCTAAACTTGAGTCAAAAGGTTACTTTCTTGTCCTCATCTTACTTTGTCAACACACTACATACAACAACATTTTGCTAAGTGGTCCCTCATCAAGGTCTATCACCTTTGGGTCTCATTTGGTCTTACTTAGAGTCAAGGTCAACTTACCTCATCAAGAGAACTTATCATCTCTTTGGAAGCCACACCTACTCTACTACATACATACTTGGACTTACACTTTGGACATTGCAAGTACACCTCAGATTCATTTACATTCCATCCAACTCTTGGTCTTCCATACTTTTCCATTTTCATCTAATCTCACACATCTTGGTCAAGACCTAGTTCATGGTTGAAACTCGTTCCCAAAAATCTAGGAGAGAAACTAAAGAGGCCCAAGAATCCACAAACATGAGTGCCTATGAGCATGACAATGATGTATTTTTCAATTCTGATCATACTACATTACCTGACATGGATGACTATAGAAACATTCCAAATATTGAGAACATGGACACTACAAACAACAATGATACACACAATGAAAATACATACAACTTTTCCGTACATTCAGCAGAAGTGGAAGACTCCATTATAGATCCCTGTTTCAATCAATTGGTTGAGGAAATAATGAGGAGAGATAGATAATATTTTATACAAGTAATGGCACAAAGTGGAGCCAAGATCCCTCATGATTTTGACATGTCTCAAATAATGGATAATCAACCTTTGCAACAACCTCACCTCAACATGGATCAAAGGAGGCCTAATAGTGGAAGCAATAGAGGACCACATATTGTTCCTGAATCACCATCATCTTTGTTTCAAAAACATGAGGTCCTACATACACATGGTCAAGCATATGATACTCACCTTCGTAGACCATTATGGAAGTCTTATGCAAAAAAATATACTCAATCACATACCAATGCTAGGGACCAATCACCAAAGCAATTGGATATTCAAAGGCATGCTCAAAATTTGGACAATGGGGAACCCCGCATCAAATTTGGGGGCAACACACTAGAACAAACTCATGACATGCCTACAGAGTATGATATACATGGACAATGCAGACATTCCATTCCTCATCATGACTCTATGCCAAGTGGTCCATATACACAACATCATTATAGACCTCCTCCATATGAACATGTATATGATCAATACCATCCATATATGCAACATGCTCCTCCTCCACCCAGTGGTTCAGGCATTAGGTATGGTCCAAGAAGTCGGTCTCCACCTAAGAACAATTTGGAACAACAAATTAAGGACTTACAAAAGAAAATGGAGGACATAAATACACCGAAGCCAACTTACACAATGAGAGACATGTGTCCTTATCCATTTGACAAGAGAATTCCAATGCCTCTTTTTCCTACACATTTTGTGACACCTAAGCTCGATAAGTATAGAGGCAAAGGAGATCCTAAGGCATATATAAGACAATTTTTCACAGCTTGCATTGAGGTAGCAGCAGAAGAGACATAGTTGATGAGATTATTCCCACAAAGCTTAGGTGATCAAGCTATGGAATGGTTCTCCCAACTTCCACCTGGAATTAAGTCATGGGGTGACTTAGCAGAGACATTTATCCAACATTTCTCATACAACATAGAGACAAACATATCAATCACCACCTTGTGTAACACCAAACAAAGGGATGGAGAGTCTTTTTCATCATTTTTACAAAGATGGAGAAATCTAGCCAGCAGATTCTTTTGAAATTTCACAAAAACAAATGGTAGAGATGTTCGCCCAGAATGTCCAATGAGAAATTGGTTATGAATTAAGGAAAGCTTGCTTGTCCACCTTCAAGGACGTCATTGAGAAAGGCTTAGCGACATAGAAGGTCCTAATTGAGCAAGATGTCATCAAAATATTTAAAGAAAACAAAGAGGACTTTAAAGGAAAAGACAAGCCAAGATTTTGGAACAAGAACAAGAACACAGTCAATGATGGTGTTGTTGATGCTAATACAGTGCGACCCAAAATCATTCTTTCTGGATCAAGTTCTACAAACAACCAAGTGAATACTCAAACAAATTCGAAACCATGAAGGAAATACACCCCATTGGGAGAACCACTTGAATTAGCTTTTAAGAAGCTAGTGGCAAACAAGATAATAACAATTCCTAACAATCCTCCATATGAACCAAAGGTCAAACCAAATTGGTGGAATGATGATGAATACTATGAATATCATAAAAGCAAGGGCCATAAAACATGAAATTGTCATCGACTGAAGAACATCATACAAGATCTTATTGATAGAGGTGACATTGAGATCGAGGGACACTCATCTAACCAAGAACATGAGATGTTTAAGGAACCATTCCCTAAACATGACAAGGGAAAAGCTAAAGCCACAGATGAGAAAACCAACTATACCAGAGCATCCTATAACTATGATTCGACTGTTAATCACATTTCCATGGACAATTATGTCTCTACCATTATCATCAAGGACAAAACGCCTAAAAATTCTACCCAAAGACCTACGGTTGTCCTAAAAGGAATTGGATCTTCTTCTGAACCTACCTATGAATGTAATGTTACAACTCATTGAGGAAAGGTCACTTTGCAAGGTGCTCCAACGAAAATCACCGCTTCCTCATCAACCAAACCTGAGTGCGACCTAGTAGAGCAATTAGGGAGGACACCCGCACTTATCTCCATCCTTGATCTTTTACGCATATCTCCTGCACATAAAGCCATTCTTGACAAAACTTTAAGAGACACTACCATCCCCACTAATCTGAACGTGGACCAGTTTCAAGTCATAGTGTGATACCTTTCCATTCCACATTCTCTTACATTCACTGAAGTTGACAATGCCTCCATAATCCAACTACATAATGCACCTTTACACATTGAAGCCTTCCTGCACAAACATCGAATAAAACGAGTCCTGATAGATGGAGGAGTTGGTCTCAACATTTGTACATTGCATACTCTTAAGCAATTGTGATATTTTGAAAAGATTGTGAATTCTACACATGAAATTACCATCAAGGCATATGATGATGAAGAGCGTTCATCCAAAGGCACAGTCACTTTACCTCTCAAAGTTGGGCCAGTTACAAACGATGTGGTTTGTCAAGTCCTAGACCTCGATCTCACATACAACATATTGCTAGGATGTCCATGGATTCATGAGATGAGCACAGTACCATCTACATATCATCGATGTATCAAGTTCCCACATAATGGATTTGAAGTGACCATCAAAGCTAACCCAAACCCATTCATATATTGCAACAATCTACAACCTAGATCAGAAATAACAATTCCGGCCAATCGAGAAGCTATTCCTTCATCAACATATTTGGATCTAGAATCCTTGAAAGCTTTTACATCAAAGAAAATAGAGATCAAAGAAAAGTTCAAGTTTAAAGACATGGGATGTGGTGAGTATATCTTTCATGTTGATCAACTCCCACTATCTCCTAACACATTTTGTCAACAAGAACAACCTACAAACAAGTTGCAATGCCAAGGAATTGGGTATGAACCACCTAGTGTTGTGGCTACTAAGTCTGAATGCAAATCTCCTCTAGTGGTGCAAGCAGCTCTTGATATCAATAGTCCTAAGAGTGGTTCCAGTGAAGAATCTATTGTGTGTATCGCCAACCCTCTTGAGAACTCACATAGCCTTACCATTTCATCGGTTCATTCCACTTCCACTCCTCTCCTAGACTTGGATCAACAAAAAACAGAAAATACCTTACTAATTGGGGATGAAATATCAAGCTTTGAAAAGAAAAATCTAAAAGTAAAAAATAAAGAGAAGTCCTTTAGTCCAAATCAAAATCAAAAGCTATTGGACTTTGAAAAAATCAAAGTCAAGGATAAAAATCCTATGAAAGAAAAAGAGAAAGAGATGATCTCCCCTAATATCAAAATAACTGGGGGCAAAAGTTCTAAAATTTCAAGTCAAAAAGCATACTTGTTGATCCCAAGTCTCCATCATGTCTTCCTACTTTCACTTCTTTTCACAATCATAAGCCTTCATAACTCATCCACTTGTTCCACACATCCATTCCCTTTTGGTGATACATCACATCAATGGACCTTTAATGGAGCTTCCTCATGGGACTTTGTTGTCAAGGATGCCCAAACTTCTTTAGGTGACACGCATATGGGCAAACATAGTCCACACACTAGTAATTCTATTCCAATTCCTTTATCAAGGAAGACAGTCACTCGAGCTACATATCATTCAATCAAGGAACATTGCAGCTATAACCACAAAATAAAGCCTCTCACATTTGAGGTGGGTGACTTAGTTCTCAGAAAAAATCCTAAAAATCAGCAAGACAGAGAGAAGAAGGGCAAGTTCGAACCAAATTGGCTTGGTCCTTACATCATTACAACAGCTTATGGATCTGGTGCATATCAACTCTCAACCCCAGATGGTGAACCTTTGAAGGATCCTATCAACAACATGCACCTTCGCAAGTTTTACACATATCTCTTCAGAGTACCTCAAATCGAAAATACAAAAAATCAAAAAATTCAAAAATACAAAAAAATAAAAATAAAAATTCAAAAATACCAAAAAATAAAAAAAATCCAAAAATACAAAAAAAAATCATAAACATAAAAAATCGTTACTTGGTGAAAACCTGGCAAATAGGCGCCTTGTGACACAAAAAAAATTGGAAAACAGAAAAACATTTCGTCCAACAGTGAAAACCACTTTGGTGGTGCCCTAGGCAAGTACCATGGTGAAAACCAGGTCACCGGCGCCATGTGTAGAGACATTGCTCCTCCCTCCTTCAGGATTCAATCTCATCCTTTCACTTTGCACACACTCACAACCTGTCCATTCATAATTAACTTACCCATTCCCATCATGGCTTGTTATTGATCTACCTAAGATTGGTTAGCCATTCATAATAACCCCCTTTTCATCCTTTCCATCTATAATAAATCACCTCCTATCTGTGGCTAAGGCAAATTTTATGTCTAGTGATGGGTGTGGAACTGCGAGCATCACACATTCTGAGGAGTACAGTTTCTTCTAGTTTTCTTTAGTCTATCCGCGCACAATCCACAATAAAGCAACACTTGAATCGCCGATCCGCAATAAAGTTTTGTCTTCTCCGCAATAAAGTATCGATTTCATGGATTCAGTCAGTTTCAGATGAGATGCAAGCATCAACAATAGGCTTCAACAAATCAAATCTTTCAACAAACTTAGACAACATTATGGTTCAGTGCTATCTACCCTTTTGTGAAGGACAACATTGTGACCACAATCAAATAGACTTATACAAGTGACAAGATACACTAAACATGAGGACTACAGTGGATGTTGGTGTTGAGTCTTGGTTTTCTTTTTGATTTTATATTTTTGGTGACATGTCTTTTATCTTTTTCGGGATGTCTCTGACTAGAGATTTTATCTCCGGGATCTCTTTGACTAGAAAAGTGAGGATGGGGTATCGTCACCTATTAATTTTTGTTTGATGTATGTGGATTGTCTCTTAGTAATGCTTTGACTTGTCCAAGGATATGAGGACACTGTGAGTCTAGTGTGAACTGGGGCATCCCTTGTTTGTGACTGTCTGATCTCCATGCAAACATGTACAATGACTTTATGGATCGAACCTATGTCTGGATTGTCATAACCTATTTGTGATTATAAAGCTCAATGATGATAACACACAAGGAGCTCTTTCACTTCCATATCTTTTATCTTTCATCCCCCTTTCTTGATTGACCTCCATCACCCTTCTTGAGTCCGTGTAGCCCGTTATCACATGACTGAGTATAATGACACACCAAAAATATTTACATTTCATGTAGTTGCACCTGCATTACCACATATTAAGCATTTCATACATACATATAGATATCACAATTGCATCACATCCTGCACACAGCACATGTTAGCACATTTTAAATTCTCATCATGTAAATAATCATTTGCATTATCATATTCATTCACATATGCATAACTTTTAAAAACATAAAAGAACAAAAAAATATTGCATTTCATCATGTACATATAGAAGCATCACATAGGTACACATGCATATAGCTGCCGCAAGGATGAATCATCTCATATATCTCAAAAAAATCATGTGTCATGATACAATGATGTTAAAATACATATGGCTACAACATCACCCGAAGGTGTCTACATCATCGTACAAAAATGGTACAAAAACTGATACATAGGAAGCCCTCTAAAGCTATGATGAACTCTCTCCCTCGGAGCCGACTGGCCTTGACAGAGTCTGAGCCCTGGAAGGACCCACCCTAGGATCATCTCTCCTGCCCCTGCCCCCTCTATCTGGTGGTGGTGGAGGACCCATAACCCCACCGCTAGACGCTTGTCTCCTGTCTCTCCCTCCAGTGGTCGTCGCAGTCCGTGATGGTCTCCGGAAGCTCCTAGCCCGCTGATCTAGTGGTACCACTCCATAGCACAGGTCTCTCCACTAGGTTATCCCCTCCCCTGCACGTAGAACATAGGCATATCTAGCCCCTGTGTCCTCTGATGCATGCCTCCCTGCCCTCAATGTTGTCTCAGCCTCTGTATAGCGCTGAATAGCCTGATCCCTCTCTCGCTCAGTGTCCCTCAACTGTCTCCTGAGTCTAGTTGTCTCCCTCCTAGATCTTGGATCTCATATGCCTATCCTTGGCAAATCTCCCTCAAGGATAGTAACTCATCCTCCTCCTCTCCCCCCTCACCCTATCCCTATGGCTGCTCTTGTCCCCGTCCTCGCCCCTGTACCTGTTTAGGAGCCTGTGCCTGTCTAAGAACCTGTGCTGCTGGCACCTGTAATGACAATCCACCTCTACCCCTCACTACATGAGCCTATCTCTCCTCTCTGCCCTCTCTCCTTAGAGCCACTCTCCTCTCTGCCATTGCACCCCACCTCCACCGTCGGCTCTACCTCCACCATCCCCACTATCATCTCCATCACCTCCACCGTCTCCCTCTATCGGCTCCTCTGATTTGTGAACCGTGGAAATGGATGCTCTCCCCAATATGCAGTGTACTCTGCATCCATGCCTGCATCCTCTATATTTGCCCATATATCCCAAGGCAAGGGAACCATCTCTACCATCTGTGTCATAGCCTGATCATAAGAAAGCAATGGCCCCAAATGCACCTGATCCCTCATTGTCTGTGCATACATCCCTGAACCCCATGGCATCTATTGTATCCTACCAAACTACTTGCACACCCTATCTATCAATTGCCTCTCAATCACATATGGTGTCCTCCCTATCAGATACCTGCTCCTGAATATATACGACAGCTCCACTGTGTAATCCTCCCACTCCTCACAGTCTAAGTAAGGCTTCCATACCACACTCTCTATCTCATCAATAACCCTGCACCAATACTCTAGTCTCCCAATCCGTGGTTCTGACGTAATCATATCATACAGATGCACATAACTACGCCCATGTCCTCTGCCCCTGAAGTGTATCGATCGTGTAACCGATAGATGATCATATGCCCATACCTGCAACAAGGACACTCTGCATCCCAATCCCGCTGATCCGTGATACACAAACTAATGCAACTCATAATACAAGTGTGCCAGTAGACACGACCCCCATGCAAACCTAGTGTGCTTTGTCACCAATGTCTCCAAAGTCCTCCCCCATCCCATAGCTAACCCTCATGTCGCCCTATCTAGACAGAGGAATCCACTGATCACTCCTACCAACACCGTCGGTAGTGCCAATCCTATCGCAGTCATAGTGTCCCAAGCCATGCGTCCTGCCCTCATCTCTAGTCCTGGATCTTGGAACACTCATATCAATGCATCCCTATCTCCCTCTCGATCGTAAGGAACCAGCTCCCCATCAATTGGTATCCTCAGTGTCCTATATACATCCTCTACGATGAATGTCATCTCACCCATCGATAAATGAAATGTGCAAGTCTCTGAGTGCCATCTCTCAGCTAACGTAGTCAACAATCCCATGTTCGCCTGAAACTCAGGCACATAAAAAATGTATTGCAAGCCCATAGCCTGAACTATTTCTCTATCCTTGAGTGTCAGCTCTGATTGTAAGCTCTTAGTCCAAGGGAATCTCTCTCGTGACTCCAACATCGATAGGTCCTCCTGTAGTCAAGCAAATCACTTGTGTCAATCCTAGTGGTACTCCCTGTTCATCACAAAGTACTGCTTTCTATCCTAGTGGTACTCCCTGTTCAT
The DNA here is from genome assembly GCF_030272615.1 of Cryptomeria japonica. NCBI lineage: Eukaryota > Viridiplantae > Streptophyta > Pinopsida > Cupressales > Cupressaceae > Cryptomeria > Cryptomeria japonica. The sequence goes on from NC_081409.1 coordinate 326,693,938, forward strand.
CACAACGTATTGCTTTCTATCCTGGTGGCATTCCCTGTTCATCACAAAGTGCTGCTCTTTTATACTAGTAGCATTCCCTGTTCGTCACAAAGTGTTACTTTTATCCTATCTTTTAGGGCACTTGCTTGAGTGTATCCTCTTGAGTAGCTTATCCAATTGGCAACGTATGTTCTATCACAGAATTGTCAATTTCAGCCTTATCCAATTGACAACGTATGTTTATCACAGAACTACCAATTCGACCTTGAAGACATAAACGTGCATTCATGACACAAATGCGCTTGCATACTTCACAAACGCGCCTTCCCTACACAGACGCGCTTGGCACCAATGCAGACGTGTCTATCCTACCCAGACGCGCCTAGTACCAACGCAGACACGCCTTCCCATCTTTTGACCCGCTTGACATTTTTTTTGCAACATACCTAATGCACATTTATTACCCTACCTAGCATGCATTTATGACAACATTTAATGCAACAAGGTACGAGGAAGTTTTGTGGTACTTAGCAGCTCTTCTGCATCTGTTGGCCTCTAATATCGGTGAACACGATCGAATTTGTGCACCAATACCATCGCTGATGACTGCTCTCTGCTCTCTCTACACTCTGATCTCTTAGGTGTGTGGATGACAATGAGGATGTTTTCCCTCGTAGTCTATCTTATAGACTACCCTATCCCTCGTTTCTCGAGTCAGTCTTCTTTATCCGGTGACTCTATCACTCTATCCTATCTTGTCAGTCTGTTCTAGCCTTTCTTTCTTATCAAGAGATTGTCTATGATCTTTTCAAACATTTTCATCCAATCTCTCAAGGGGACATGTCATTCCCATCTTGGGGCAACTTTGTATCAGTTCATCTTATCTTCTTTGAAACAACACAACAAGCTGCATTGTCTCAAAGAGGGGAAAAATGTAGACACCTAAAATTGTCTTGTCTAATTAAATAAATATCTTTATTTATTTAATTATTTTATCCTAATCCTTCTATTAATTGAATAAATCTTTATTTATTTAATTAATTCATTTATCCTCTTCTAGCCTTATTTCTCATTTAAATAAATACATTTATTTATTTAAATTACCCTTTTCCTAAATTAAATAAATACTTTTATTTATTTAATTAATAGAGGAATTTATTTATTTAATTAATCCCACTTCCTATATTAATTAAATAAATCTTTATTTATTTAATTAATTCATTAACCTTTTCCACCTATGACACATGTCATTCATCTCTTAATTCCTACACTACCTACCCTATTATTATTTTCTTATTTTCTCTACCTACCCTCTAATCTTAACCGACCATTTATCTTTTACACCTCTCAATCTTATCCCTCCATTTCTTATAGTGTCTTCTATACAAGGAGATGCTTCCTTCATTATCAACCCTAATGAGCTAATCATTCTATTCGACCCATACTATGCTTTTGAACTTTCATATGTGATCAAGCCTACTTACAACCACATTCCGTTCTTTGTTGAGCTCTTGTGCACACATAAAATCTGAGAGCAAATATGTCAAGCAAGATCAATGGAGATAGGAAGAATGGAGATCCAAACCCTATTGGACATATGATGGTATAATCTTTGTGATTTCATTTGATTTGCAATGTCTTAGGTAATCTTCATATGATATGGTGGACCTTTGTTGTTGCTAGGCTAGGGTTTTGTGGTTGAATTCATTTAGTCTTTAAATATTGTTGTTTCCATTTTCACCATAAACACCAAGAACTCAGAAACCTGAAGGAAAATAAAAAGAAAGAAATTTATTGTGGGATTAAATTTTAATATTTATAGGTCCTCTTAAAAATTGCATTGTTATCATTGGTGGAGATTTTAACACTATTTACAAAGTGGAAGAAATCTTTTGTTTGAATTATATGTCTAAATTGCAATTGGTTTTTATGGAGTTCATAGATAAGAATGAATTGGTTGTTCAAATAATACTGGGATTTTTATGTGGTCCAAGGAGGTGTAAATTTTATCATATTATAAAAATACTTGATAGATTCCTACTTTTATCTTTATGGATCCAAAGAAATATTGAATTTTCTTGTAGTATTCCCCTTTATTTTAGTTTAGATCATTTTTTAAATATTTTAATTTTTTGAAAATAAAGCCTCACAAAAGGATCAAATCAAACATGAGGTTATGTGATTTCAAGATTCAAAGTTTTAAATTAGTTGGAAGGCTAGTGGAAATATGTCTCTCAATTTAATAGATAAAAAATGTGCAAGTTATGCTCAAAAGTTCATATATAATCGAAAATCATGTTTTGGAATAAAACCTCCTTTATAAGTATCTTTGAAGAGAAAAACAAATTACCTATGTTGGGAAAAGGTTGACATTGATGTCAAAGGTGCTAGTTAGTTTTGTCATTGATGTCAAGGTATCTAGAAGAATACAATATTGTCATGTCTATGTCTGAGCATTTGGGTTTAGGAAAGGTTGCATGACAAACTATGGTTGATAGCTCTCTTAATGTTATCATTATGCTCTGGTATTAGTAGTTCCTGACCATCTATCATTATTTTGTTGTTTGTTGTTCAAAAACAATATATGCACTCAGCTACATTGTCATGATGATTGAATTTACATCTTGCTGAGAGTTATAGCTTGCAGTTTAGAAGTAAAGCTACATATGAGGTATCATATTCCAAAATATTAGAGATTGAGCTTCAACAAACAGAAAGTTAAAAATGACAGAGTGCTCATTGTGCTAATGTTCTAGATTTATGCACTAGAGGATTGTAATGTATGCCAATCGGAGGTAGTGTGGGGATGTTCTTTAAGGCCATAAGACAAAGTGGGGCCAAACATGATCCAAACCAAGAACCAAGACACTTGGCTAGACTAGAATTGGAGCATGTGACTATTTTTGTTGTACATATGTTGTCATTGATGTCAAGGAAGCTTGACGAACATGTCAATGAATGAGTAATGTCAAGGAAGAATGAAGCAGATTGTTGAATATCTGTTGGACGAATACTATTATTAATATCATGATGGAATGCTCTCTTGCAAAATGTTAATGCTATCATTATAAAAGCAACATTGAGAATATGAATTGAAACTAGTTGTTTCTAAATGTTTGGAAGTGTCTGTGTTGAGTTACTAAAGTTTGTTACTCGGAGATGGTATATGTATCAGGTTGCATTGTCATCGATCTTGATATCACATTCTATTGCATTTGAGAATTTTAGCTTGCACTTTGGATATTAAGTAAGGCTACACGTGAAGTACAATCTGTTTGAGTTTCAAAAAAAATTCTCCAAAAGACAATTTAGAAGTAATAGAGGGCACATTGTGTTAACTTGGTGACTATGTAAAAGTTTGCATTGGATGCGCTAGAGAAGGGTAATGTGCACCAATTGAAGGAAGCATGTGAAGGTGAATTGTGACAAGTTGAGTTTATGATGATAGCATGTTCTCACTCTTGGGTTAACATAATTATTTTAGGATCAAAGCAACTATGTGTGACATAATAATTAAGGATTTATCCTTGGCAGACATGGCAAGTTGCAAATAATGTAAATCGGTTCTAAGCTAAAATGAAAATGCTATAATGTGATGGAATGCATATATATTGGTGACCAGTTCATTAAAGGTTGTGTGTTAATAATCATGTGAAGAAGGTAGTCAATGAATATAGCTTGTAAAGTGTGTGAACAAAGATGTAATATCCTATTGACATTAAGAAGGTGTTATGAAGTAAATCAAAGTTATTAGATGATGCAAATTGAGTTTGAAAGGTTTGCATGTCAACTTCTCTTGTTAACCCTATATCTTTTTTTATTGAGGTTGGAGCCTCATAATTTGAGTTGGTGCTCAATAGCCGCATTCATGCATAACTTTTGATTGGGGGATTGGTGTTTCATGTAGGTTAGTGCTTGCAAATTATATTGTAGACTAGTGTCCTCTTTGGGTTGTAGCTCCTATGGGCTAGTGCCTACAAACAATTTAATCCAATATTCTTTGTGTGACTAAATTTGGATAGTAGATCCAAGCAACTATTCTCACCATAGTTTTTGCCTTCTAAGTTTCCATGTAAATCTAGTGCTCTTGTATGGATATATGTTTATGCTCATCTCTTCCATATTAGTTTCTTTTAAATGTTATTTTGAGATGTGATAATGTTAGTAATGTTGTAGTAGTCTTTGAAATTGAAATCAATATATATTGATTTCTCACTCATGTGTTAACATAGTTATTTTAGGATCGAAGCAACTAAACGTCACATAATAATTAAGGATTTATCCTGGGCAAACATGGTGAGTTGCAAATAATGAAAATTGGTTCTAGGCTAAAATGAAGATGCTATAATGTGATGAAATGCATACATATTGGTGACTAGTTCATTCAAGGGTGTGTGTTAATAATCATATGAACAAGGTAGTCAACGAATATAGGTTCTAAAGTGTGAGCAAATATGCAATATCCTACACTATGATTGTGTTATGAAGCAAATCAAAGTTATTAGATGATGCAAATTGAGTTTGAAAGGTTTGCATGTCAACTTCCCTTGTTAATCATATACTCTTTTTTTAATTGAGGTTGGAGCCTCATAATCTAAGTTAGTGCTCAATAGCCGCATGCATGCTCAACTTTTGATTGGGATATTGGTGTGTCCTCTTTGGGTTGGAACTCCTATTGGTTAGTGCCTACAAAACATTTTAATCCAATATTCTTTGTGAGACTGAATTTGGATAGTAGATCGAAGCAATTATTCTCACCATAGTTTTTCCCTTCTAAGTTTCCATGTAATTTTGGTGTTCTCTTGTATGGATATTTGGTTATTCTCATCTCTTCCATAGTTTCTTTTAAATGTTATTTTGAGATGCAATAATGTTAGTAATGTTTTAGTGTCTTTGAAATTGTGGCTTGTTTTATCTACACTTCAATTCAAGGCTATAAGTATTGTAAACTCGTTTGGATATATCCCAAAAATTTAAAAGAATTTTTTTTTATGATAGATTAGCCAAACAATGATTAGAATTATCAAAACTATAAAAAGTATGCTTGTATACTAGAGATGTCATAAGAGAAAATAGAGCATGTGGATCCAAAATTACGAGATTTGTGTATGATTTAAAATCATAATTAATTTTTATATGCATAAAAACAAAAAATGTGAAAATAATGATTCATAATATCATATTATCAAATCCAATTTAATATATACAATTTTAATCTTTTGTGCCAATAAAAAAAGGTGTAGATTAGTCAAATAATGTTAGTTAACAATTATTAAATTTACATGCTTTGAGGTCATTATTTATTTTCTATATACCTGGAAATGTGAGTAGTTTATAATATGGTCATTTCATCTCTAAACTTTGGAAACTACGATCCCTTAAGTTCATTTAAAAAAACACAACACAAAAGGAATGCCATTTTTTATTAAACAAACATAGACACACCACAAAAGGAATGCCAAATTTTGATTACACACACACATCCCACACAAAGGTAATGACCAATATTGACTGAACATGTAGATTCACCATGTTTTGCTCCTTTTAATATAAAAAACATGTAGACTCACCATATCGACACTAAAATTATTTCACCTAACCCATCACCAATGCGAACACACCGGCACACACACTTCCACACACACACACAAAGGTAATGACCAATATTGGTTGAACATGTAGACCACCATGTCGACACTAAACCTATTTTACCTAACCCATCACCATGTCATTCCCTAATTATCACATACACGTCCACACTCATACAAACATACGCACACCCACACCCACACACAAACATGCACACGCATGCCCACACACACACACACACACACACACTCACTCACTTCAATCCACACAAAGTGATGCTACTTTAGTTTAAAAACACATGCACGCACACACTGAATCATGCTTTCACATACACACACAAAAGTAATGACCAATATTAATTGAACATGTCAACACTAAAATTTCACCTGACCCATCACCATGTCATTCCCTGATTATCACACACACTCTCGCTCTCGCTCTCTCTTTCTCTCTCTCTCTCTCTCTCTCTCTCTCTCTCTCTCTCTCTCTCTCTCTCTCTCTCTCTCTCTCTCTCTTTCTCTCTCTCTCTCTCTCTCACACACACACACACACACATGCGCATGCTCTCTCTCTCTCTCTCTCTCTCTCTCTCTCTCTCTCTCTCTCTCTCTCTCTCTCTCTCTCTCTCTCTCTCTCTCTCTCTCTCTCA